>NC_134499.1:34192132-34487132 GCF_040206685.1 Ascaphus truei
CATCTGATTGAGCCACCTGTGCTTAAGCAGGGACTGATTGAGGGACCAGTGCTGGAGCAGGGATATCCTGAAAACCTGACCTGTTGATGGCCCTTGAGGACTGGAGCTGGCCACTGCTGCATTAAGCTGAAGGAGTACAGCAGGCAGTGAGCTACAGATGCTGCAATTGCCAACTCCTCTATCAGTGAACAGGTTAAGCCGTCAAGTATTCAATTTAAAACTGCTTATGTCGTTTCGTTTTCTTGCCATACACATTATAATGATGCTGATATTAAGGGAAGCAAATGAAAAGCAGATACATCATTTTTTCATATAATGAGAATAGGAAGCTCACGATAATGACGGTGACTTATTACAAACACAAACATTGTAGGAAGAATAATGACATCTGGAAACACAACACTGCGATCAGTAATAATAAGTTACAAGATGCCAGGCTGTATGGATTTTTATTTCCAGAAATATCATAGGTGACTCCCAGTTGCTGGCACCAATTAAAGTTAATTATTGTTCTTGCTGGGTTCTCTTGCTTATAAGATGTCATTAGTAAATAAGCAACTTCTTACCAAGAGACATTTACTTAATATATCAGAAACACATCCATCGTGTTTAACCAGGCATTCAGTGTTAGCAGATTTAGTATAAGTGGCAGAATATTTAATATTGCTTCTACATTGCTGCTGTTGTGAAAATGTGTTGACTGGGACCAGGACCACTTATGACATCATACTTCACCTATGGCTGGCAACCACAGGATGCTCATTATGAGAATGCTGTTGATGGTAAGTACAGGCATACCCTGCATTAACGTACGCAATGGGACCGGAGCATGTATGTAAAGCGAAAATGTACTTAAAGTGAAGCACTACCTTTTTCCACTTATTGATGCATGTACTGTACTGCAATCATCATGTCTGTGCATAACTGATGTAAATAACGCATTTGTAACAGGCTCTATAGTCTCCCCGCTTGCGCACAGCTTCGGTACAGGTAGAGAGCCGGTATTGCTGTTCAGGACGTGATGACAGGCGCATGCGTGAGCTGCCGTTTGCCTATTGGGCGATATATATTTACTCGCAAGTTTACTTAAAGTGAGTGTCCTTAAAGCGGGGTATGCCTGTACAGGTTTGGGGGCAATGGCATTTTAGGGTAGAAAAGCGTGTCCCACATACAGCAAGTTTCCTTTGTTGTTGGTGAAATCACCTTTCCTCCAATCTTAAGGGATGCCCCTGTGTCCTTTGTAGTTCCCTTGGGATGAATAGTTCTTTTGAAAGCTCCTTGTACTGTCCCCAAATATATTTGTATATAGTTATCATATCCCCTCTTAGACGCCTCTTTTCTAATGTAAATAAATCTAAGGCCTCGGTCCCGCTGCGCTCGTTGGCGCAGGCGGCCACACGCGAGTTCCCCACCAGCAGGGGAATCCTCCCGAGCCAGTCCCGGTCCCCCCTGGCGGCACAGCGCACTACACGCTGTGGCGCGTCAGACTGCTATGGGACACAAGAAAATGGTGTTCCCTAGCGTTGACGCGTCACGTGGTGTGGCTGTAAGCCAATGGGGAGGAGAGGCTTCGGGGAGCGGGGAGGAGTGTGGAGTGACAGCAGCGTGAGTGCCTGTCTGTGTGTTTGTCTGAGTGCGTGCGTGCCTATCTGTGTGTGTGTCTGAGTGCCTGTCTGTCTGTGTGTGTGTGTGTGTGTGTGTGTATGTGTGTGTGTGTGTGTGTGTGTGTGTGTGTGTGTGTGTATGTGTGTGTCTGAGTGCGTGAGTGCCTGCCTCTGTCTGTCTGTGTGTGTGTATGAGTGTATGAGTGCCTGCGTGTGTGTGTGTGTGTGTGTGTGCCTGCGTGTGTGTGTTGCTTACCTTCAATCAGCAGCTCCAGCCCGAGCCCGTGGAGGGAGGGGGGGGAGAGTAGCGGGTCCCTCCGCTCAAGCCACGCCCCCCTCCCTGTCAATCCTCCCACTCCCGCCCACCTCCCGCTCCGGCTCCCGTTCCGGCTCCCGCTCCCTACAGACCGCATATCGCGGTCTGTGTATGTCAGCGCACCGCCTGTGTGCAGTGCGGGCGCGCTGACTCTGGGAGCGGGGCCTTAGCCTAATTTAGCTAGCCTCCTCACCAGTCAAATAAGGAAGGTATTTTGCAGTCCTATACACCCTTCACTAGCAATAGGAACAAGAGTTAAAGAGCTTTCATTTGGATACCAAGGTTTATGGCTGGATACCTGACAACTTTCTGACAAAGTGGCAACCAAATTGGAGCTTTTGCTTGAAAGAATATGGTGGTTTGGTTTGCGAAGGCTATCAACAAGACTAAAGCTTATGTGAGGTTTTGTAAAGCACTGGAAACATAAAACACCAATGCATTAAGGCGTTTGTCATTGCAGACATAGTGAAAGCAGTTGAACTGTTGCACAGAAAATAGATCTCAGCCCAGGAGTCAAAAAACCTGCCACATAAATCAGTGATACATTGGGACATGTAATGGAAAGGATACAGGTGCGAACTATTTTGGTCTGCACTGCTGTACATTGTCAGCTTCTCAACCCTTTTTGTACTGAACTTCAAAAACAATCACTGAAGAATGTCATGAGAGATTTAGGAAAGGCTGTGGGTATTATTAATTAGCCTTTCCCACAGTCAGAACTGTCACTTTTTAAGGCTTCTGCCGGTGCATCCACTGCAAACTTAAATCACGTTAATCTAATAGTGATGTTTGCAACTGAAAGATATTTTGGAATCGCTCTACGTGGTAACCAATATGCAAAGTCTACCTTCTTAGTACTGGTAAGCAGCATCAGAAAAATCAACAGTGGTCTAATTATGAACTTGGTAAAATATATCATTTTTGAAACCATATCTTCATATTTCATTTTCAATGTCGAATCCATAAATGGTTAGAGCATTTGTACCATAGCATATATTTGTATCCCTTTCAGTGCATTACAGCAGGAGTGCTCAACTCCTGTCCTCAATCCCCCCTACCCCCCCCCCCCAACAGGACAGGTTTTCAGGATATCCCAGCTTCAGCACAGGTGGCTCAATCAGTCCCTGCTTCAGCACAGGGCTCTCAATCAGAGACTCAGCCTTTCTTTGACTGAGACACCTGTGACGAATCTGGCATATCCTGAAAACCCAACCTGTTGGGGGGCTTGCGGACTGGAGTTGAGCCCCCCCTGCATTACCGGGCCATAGAGAGCTGATGGCATTTATAAAGGAGAGTAAGGGTGCAGGGAAAGTTGAAAACCAAAGACAAATAATATCGAAGAAAACATACAACGGATTCACTGAGCTCCGTTAGAGAATAGAGAGAGCGTTAACGATCATTGTTGTGTATAGCGGTTAATTCCTAGATTAAGATCAGATATCTCTTATCAGAAGTTAGTGAATACCCCTCGTAGCGCAATGTAATTATGAGCATATTACGTAAGACATTTTGGAAAATGTAATAGTCTCATTATAGTTTTGCTTCAGGGAACCTTCAACCATTGACGAACACGCAGGATGTTCACATAGATATCATTTTGGGATGTTATTACATTTGGAGGAATAGCTCAAATCCTACTGCATAATTATGGATAGTGTGTTGGAAATGACTGTATGTGAGGACGTCACGCATAATGTGAAAAGAGCGCAATGTGGGGTGTATTGTGGGTTTCCGGAATGGTTTGTATGATACGTTTTTTCTGTTTGGTGACTCAAAATTCTCTATTGCTAACACTGTGTCACAATTTACTCCTCTTGATTAGAGATGGAAAAAATTTTGGGGGCGTATTTGGATCTGCGGCACATCGACCAGTTCCTTTGGTTCGTGGATTTCTGTGGATCTATCTCAAAAAGGGCGATTCGCGTTGTGTGTTATTATTACCAATACATTCCGCGGATTCCGCAACCTGTGGACGGATTTGCAGAATCCAAAACATGGAATCAGCAATCTGTTGACGGATTCTTAAGATTCCGATTCTTGCTGAATCCGCGGATTGAATTCTACAAATACATCAACGGGTTGTATCCAATCTATGTGTAGCAGAGCAAACAATTTGTGTGCCCAGAGCATTCGTTGTGTGGAGTAGATCTTGACCAACTTCAGAGAGATCATCGTTGACCCAAAGATAATGGTTCAATCAGCAGGTTTTGGGTTTTGGGATTTTATTTTTGTATCACTTTTTTTTTTATTGAGAACAACATACATCCAAATGATAACGACAATGTCATAGGCACATGACATGACTTTTCAACTGAGTTAAACAACATGTTGTCCCAAAATGGGTATTTTTCAGTTGGTAGTTGGTGGGGGGGGGGGGGAAGGTCTAAGGGGGGGAGGGGGGGAAGACATACTGGGGGGGGGGGGGTGGGGGGAGACTGGTGGAACTCTGTTTTCTTCCTCCCTTTCCATCAGTACGAGGATGGCCTAATGCCGGCCTAGTCCTAGCGGGCCGCTCCAGGGGTCCCAGGTATTCCGAAACTGTGGCATTTTTTTATTGAGCATTGCTGTAAGTTTGTCCATGGCCATGACCTCGTCTATTCTTCTCAACACCGTGTTACTCGCTGGGGCTTTGGTGTGTTTCCACGCCGCTGCTATTGAGCATCTGGCTGCGGTTAGGATAGCTGATACTAGTCTACTCAGGGGAGGGGCAGGTCGTCTATAGGTTTGCTCAGCACGAAGGTCAAGGGGTTCAAGGGGAAAAGAAGCCCCATAGTTTCTTGTAGAAGCTTCTGGATCTTTGTCCAGTACCTCTGAATCTCCGGACATGACCACCAAATGTGGGCCATGTCCCCCTTTTGGCTGGGTTTTGGGATTTTGATGGCATCAAGATGGTGGACTGAACCTTTCAAAACTGCACAGATTATAACCAAATTAAGCAGGATTGTAAGTATTGTACCTGGATCGAATGTAGAAAATCCATGTTTTGCACATTGGTCAACTTGATGTTGGATGCTCCAGAGTGGGAACTGGAAATAAATGTTTGTTTTTGCACCCGATGGGGAAAAAAACTAAAATATAGTTTACCAAACAGCGTTAGAATACAAATACATACATTGTTTTTCATTAAGAAACTAAAAATGATCCATTTATAAATCGAAGTATTTTTCCGTTTCTTAGAATTCCCGAGCAATGCCGGGTACTTTCAGCTAGTTTAATACTGTAAGCTCCAGCACCTGGCGTTGCTTTTCTTAGGGCTCATATTTATATTATTATAATTGCAGTTAACATACGCCGGTGCCGCGTAGGAATGAGTAATGAATATTACAAGAATGCAAACATTAGGTAGGGCAGACTTATGACCTTGATGTTGTACTCTTTCACCTCGTTATTCCCCTCGTCTTGTACCATTCCACTAAATGCCTCTACAGTGACTGCATTTCTGTGTTTGCCAGCAGCGTTAATAAAGAGCAATTGGATGTTTGACACTTTAGTAAATTCAGCTTTTGGCAGAAGAAAGAAGGGGAGCAGATGCCTTTGATAAATGGGACTTTTGTTTCAGGCAAAATAATAATGTGTGGGAGATTTCTATTAGCTTAGAAGGAAAATACACTTGATGCAATGTCATTAAATGTAAAGCTGGGGGTAGGAAAAGTAATATTAATATTTTCATTAATGTATACATCTGTTCTGTATTAAACACTGCTTTGCATTAAATGTGCAATTTAAATGCATTATTTTAGAATTGCTAGCATGGAAATAATTGGAACTTCTCTTATCTGAATCAACACCATATGAACAGTATCTTTATTTTATTTTCCATGCAATGGGAAAAAGAACTATACACGGTGTAAACCATCTTGTTGCCTCTTACTACATATTTCTATCATCATAGTTCAGATAACAGGAGGTACAGTAATTTCACATACAGGAGTCTAATCCTCTCTGCAATACCTTAAAATAATACATGCTAGCAGAGGTGGATTTAGTTACCGCCAGAGCTAAAAAGATAAATATGGTAGAGCTCTGGAGGATACCCTGGTTTTAATGCAGTCCAAAAAATATATACAGTCTATTGAATTAAGGTTGGAATACTGCTTTAATTCTCCAATGGAAGTGTGGCCATGAGTTTCTGAAATACCACAAATGAAATTTGCCAATGCTTGAGATATGGTGTAGCTTAGAAAACAGAACTACTCAAGCACTTGGTTTTCTCACCTACATACAATATCATCATAGCAATAATAATTTAACTTTAGAAATAAGCCTTCATTGTTTTTCTATGTTGTAATGGAATATCCTAAACCTAAAATAGTGGACAATTATATTGATGTTTTATGGTCATGTACCAATGTGTTTACACTACCAAAGCACAGCTTAAGGGTCCTCTGTGTTTTTCAATGGTATTTACACTCCTAGGACATTTACCATCGCAGTGTGTGGAATTCTATCCAGCAGCTAAGGGGTAAATCAACCAACCTTCGGCAATAGTTTCAGGCTATTTATAATAGGTCAAGATTTTTTGAAACCTTGAATTAGTGGTTAATTGTACATGGAGCACACTGACATTGACTAATGACCCTGAAATGAAATATGCAGAGAGTTTATTGGTACTGAAAATTAAAAATACATTTTTAAACAGTTTTAATGAAATATGGACAAGAGGTGACTTGACACGATGAGGAAAAAACTGGCTGACAAGATGTTCTAGTAGATGTCTAACTGCTGCTGAGAAACTGCACAGTGAACAGTTTGTTATTTAGGTCATTTAACTGACGCCAAAACCTTCCATGATGGTGTTACAAAGAGATTTGGATCACCACATCATAAAAGACAGGATTCTAGCTTAGCTTGTTTCCTCCTCATTGAGATTTACCATTGCTTCGATTTAATAATAATATTTTATTTCATATAGTGCCTTTCTCCTAATGGAACACAATGCACTTAACATTTACAAAATAGTGCGTTGTATGCCAGACTGTACATAGAATTTTACAGAACCAGTCCCTGCCAAGCCACAATCTGTTTGTTTTGGTGCATGATGAGGTCAACAATATTATACTGTTTTTTTTTAGAGCTACTGCCTCTATTCACTGAGTCACATCTTCTATAAGGCTTATTTCCAAGGTACCTCCCCACATGTTGTATAGTGTTGATGAGTGTTTTGGGAGTTATATAAGTCATGGGTATCTACAGAGGCACTTAGTTACCAACCATCATAGTCCTACTCCACCATCCACTGCCCTTACTCTTTCCACTACTGTCTCTCTAAGTCTCCCAACATGACACTGAAGCTGGAAGCCCTGCGGAAGAACGATTCCCTTTTATGCTGTGTCCTAAGTGTTGCACCTATTGTTTATCAATCCCTCTATCCTGTTGTGTATTTTCTAAAGCACTGAATATGTTTTTGATGCTATATACATACATTTATACATACATACAAGATGATTGTCTCCATAAGTTTAAAAAGGTATTTGACACACGAATTAATAAAACATGACAACAGTCAAGGCAGCAGATCAGTATGAGGAAATGGCAAGCCTGCTCATTTGAGATTTGTAAGGTAGAATACTCCTTAACCTAATCTGTGTACGTGAGAAGAACAGGAGGGGGAAGGGGCTGCATGGAGATCAAGGGACAGTTTGAAAAATGCTTTGCTTGGTTCATTTTGTTTAATGAACAAAAAGATTCAAACTTTGTTATCAAGTGACTGTATACATTATTTATGCAGAACTCTTCTTTTCAGATTCACCAAATTGCTAAACTATTTGAGCAAATAAAGTTAAAATCTTTATAGATTAAAACTGTGAGCCTGAAAATGCATTGATTGGGTTTTATTTAAGTACAAAACATGTTTACCCTATGGTTATTTATTTTGCTTGATACATCTCGTGCATCACGAGATTGCTTCATTGTAATGATTTCTATTTAAGGGAAAGTGTGGTCACATCAGCCAATTTGACAACGCTCGATATGGATCGTTTCATGCAAACCAATTAATGATAAGCCTATTTTTGGTGAAATGATCATTAGGAAAAATATATAAATCAATTAATTGACATATTGATGATAGCATTTTGTTTCCCAATAGACTGAATAGTTTTGGCGTTGCTATAAATTCTGTTGAACTGACATAAATACAATACAACTCAATATGCTGCTTTGTGCTACAATGTAACTACAATTCACATCACTGTGAAATGCTCCAAGAACTAGATAGGCTATCCCTTGAGGCCAGACACATGGTCGATTTTTCCTGTCTTGCCTGTAAATACTTTCTGAACAAGCTACCCACCTATCTGATCAAGTTCCTCACCCCTACCACACGCAGCTCTTATCACTCGAGATGTGACTCTATAAGACTGTTCACTGTTCCAAGTTCAACAAGGAATGCGGTTACTCCTCCTTCTGTTACCGTGCACCTCACGTCTGGAACAACCTACCTGAGACTCTCAAAGCCGCCTCCAGTCTAAGTAATTTCAAGACTTCAGCTGTATTACATTTTAACCTTCTCTGTAACTGTTCCGTACGCCTATAACTTTTATTATCTCAAACTGTACATGAAATGTCTGTAAATATAACGTATAACCTCTGTTCATTTAATGTAACCGTGTATTGTCACCATAACTCCGTGCCCAGGACATACTTGAAAATGAGAGGTAACTCTCAATGTGTTATTTCCTGGTTTTTAAATACAATTATATTGTCACCCTTTTATTGAGATGCCTATTTGCTGTCTGCAGTTTATTGACTGAATGGAAGTTTGCCATAGTATCAGAATGAAAATTGGAGCAAATAAATCAACCCTAAATCAACACTCCAAGTGAAGACTAATACCAAACAATGCTGCTTACTGTACAAAGAAGTCTTATGTATACTATGTCAATCCTACATAAAAACGCATGACAGAAGTGCAACACTCTTTCAACTGGGATCTGATTCTTAATTAAAGACGTGTTGACATTTATTTTCAATGTATCTCTGAAGATAACTTTAAGAATGAGACCATGATAAACACAAACGGTTCACAAAACTGTCACATTGCTGGGGAAATAATGACAAAAAGGCCCCAAATCCACAAAGCTCTGTTATTGACTTCACGAGATGTTAGCTTCATTTACCAACACGTTAAGGGTTAATGGGTATCTTCAAAGCTGACTAATGCTGCGTTAAGTGCTGTTTTCAGCCATAACGGACGTTAGTGCTAACAATATGCCAAAAAGGTGTTCATTCTAACAGTGCATAGCCTCAGAGCTCCGTTACAGTTATGGTTGGTTAGGTCAGAGCTAAAATTGACGTTACTCACATCCAGACCCTGAAATAGGTCACTTACAGGGTTTGGATAAGAGTAAGAGTGAATTATCGTATCGTAATTTACAGGGTTCTTTTTCTCTTCTTTCTTTTCCTTTCTAACTTTAATTAAACAGCTATCCATGGTCTTGATGGGAGTAACTCCACCTTTGGGTAAAACGGGTTTAACGCCATGTTAGTTGAAGATAACGCAAGGCAGTGCTAATTTAACATGGTGTTAAGCCTATGCTAATGAGATCACTAACGGACATTGTTTTTGCATATAATTAACTTTGTGGATACCCATTAAACTCAGGGGAAATGACGTTCGGAACCTATTTAGGTAACGTTGCTTGCCCTGATTCACGTAGCTCTGTGGATCTTCCCCAAAGATTCAAATGAGGCAAAAGAAAATTGAAGTGGTAAAGCAACTTTGAGAAGATTCATGCCAGTGACCATCTTTAACGAGCCCTGCAAATAATTAGCTGGTGTTCCCCCCAAAGTAGATATTTACTAAAAGGGTTCAAAATGAAATATAAACCCAGGATAAGACATGAGAAGTTTAGGTCCTTTGTAAAAGAAAATGTTTTGGGATGTATTAAATTGGACCAGTGCTTTAATCATTGACGTTTAGTAGTTTTTCCCGTCGGTGATCATTAACAATAAAAGGTACCAAGAAATATACAAGACATCAGCAGCTGGTTCCTCATCACCTCCCTTACGCATCATAAACCGAGGATCTCTGTATACCATTTCGATTTTATTAAGCAAGAGTGTAATGGAGCAAACTATCTTGTGTTCCAGAAAATTGATTTGTTTCGGCTGTATCATTAGCATGTATATTTCTCGCCTGAAAAATGCAATGGTGCGAAAGGGCATTAAGACAGAAGATAGCACAGGGTTTGTATACAGTATAAAAGCCTCACATACATATTTGGGGAGACAATCAATGGAAACATTAGTTTCTCCCAGGAAATTGAAGCTACAAGATATAAAGAAAAAAGAAATTAAAATGGACTGTGTATATGTCTTCAGGAATACGTAGAAATTGGAAAAATAACAAAAATACATTTGTAGAATTAAAGAGCAAATA
Organism: Ascaphus truei; assembly: GCF_040206685.1. Taxonomy (NCBI): domain Eukaryota; kingdom Metazoa; phylum Chordata; class Amphibia; order Anura; family Ascaphidae; genus Ascaphus; species Ascaphus truei. The sequence goes on from NC_134499.1 coordinate 34,202,433, forward strand.
AAAATATCACTTGTGAGAAAATTCTCATGTCTCAGACAGGTCTGCAACCTGCTTTTCCCCCCATTATCTCAGCAAACAGTGCTTCAACTGCAGCCAGGGATTCTGGGAAATTCCATGCAAATAAGCACACAGTGTCACCTTTTTGCTTCTTATTCATTTTAACATGGAGCCCTCTGCTCCCATGGTCCACCTCTCACGCTGCCACCTGTCTCTGCCACCGCCCTGCTCCGTGACCACAGACCGTCTTCCTCCTCTGCTCCCACCGCCGCCCCCCCAAAATGTGCCGACATAGGCGACCGCATAAGTCTCCCAGTGGGTCCATGCTCTCATAGCTTTTCAGCATAGCCAGTAAACGTACGCACAGACAGCTGTTTCCACCTTTTGGGTCTCATCAGTGTAAGAATGGTTATACTGGCTGTGCAATATGATGCTGGGATAGGTTTCAGTGTGTTCTCATTTGCATGTAATTTCCCAGAATCCCTGGCTGCAGTGGAAGCGTTGTATGCTAAGAGGTAATGGTGAAAATCTGGGTTGCAGACCTGTCTGAGACATGTGAATGTGCTCACACGTGATATTTGTATTTGCTGTACACTGTACGATGGAGGTTTTTGTCAATTTTTGACCCCCCATAACTTATTTAATGTTGGTAGGGGACATTTCCATCTGCCTTGTGCATCAAAGAATTTTAATCCAACTTGGAGAGAGTCATTAGGAGGAGTTGGGGAGGAGCTGCATGGTGCACAGATTATAATGAGATGTACAGTATCACATTCTGCGTCTGTGAGCTATTTGTTTTCCCTTTTACTTGCCACAAAAATACCTCCATACCTGATGTGGCACACGTCTAAAATTCTGTATCAGACCTAGGGTTGCCAGTTGTCCAGTATTGAACCAGTGTCCTGTATTTGGACACTATGTCCTGTAAACAATTAGAGGTAATACTGGACATGCCTGTGTCCGGTATTACCTCTTTGGACATAGTGACCTAACCGGCTTGGGGGACCGTTGGGTTTCCCTGAGCAGGGAGAGAGCAGGGCTGTTGTTAGGGGCCTGGGCAGTTTCCTCCATCCTCATTGGCTGCTGCTAAGTAATGCAGCCAATCAGGAGGAGGTGTCAGGAGACAGGGGTTGGGGCCAAGGAAAGGAGGAAACAGCATGAAACAGAGAGAGATGAGAGGGGTGTGTGTTTCTCGAGCGCTTCACTTCTTTCACCATTGTGTCCAGTATTTTTGGTGAAACCATCTGGCAACACAATCAGATGTAAGAAACTATTATTAATTATGCAGCAGCTATGCTCCAAAAAAAATAGAGTGATGCTTAAAAATACATTTCTCTACGCTGATACAAAGAGCCCCTTAGAATTGACAGATACATATACAAATACATTTGCCCATATGATTATGGAATTAGCCATAGTAACATTCCTATGAAGTGCAGAAGATATTATATTGACAGTCTCTTTGTATCCACCGGAGCAGAAGAAACAAAAAGCAATCCAGTCATAAGAGAGGTGGAGGGGATGAGAGGAAGGAGGGGAGGGGGAAGAGGGAATTATGTCTAGTAAGGTAAATAAATCTACAACAGCTCTCTTGCCTCAGAATCCATTAACAGATTGCACTGGCCAGAAGTTTACGCCACGTCAGGCTTAGTAACATCTTATTGATACACAGAAAACAAAGGGGAGAAAAATATGAAAATGACCACCTGGCCAAACTGCATATAGGGAAAAAGTGGTGAAAACAGCCGTGCAACATTGATGCGCAAAGACACATGATCTATTGTATAGGGCTAGGCATTGAGTTTATGCCAAAAAGACCCATTGGTTTTTTTTATGCCAAAAAGACCCTGGGCTTTGTAAGAAGAGCTCAAGTTATCTCCACACTGGCAAACGTAAAGGGGGAGCGTTCCTGGAACTGGAATTGCATCACCATATAAATGAATAGCTGACACAAGGAAGGTCAGCGAGACATCAAAAGAAAGTGCATTCAATGGTGCATGGGGTAGTGTTTCATTTTTAATTAAGTGACCACATGAAGTGAAGACAAGTGAATTAGTGAATAAAAATACAAATATTAAAATGACACGTGGTGCTGCTATCTCTATAATAGTTTGCTGAAAGAGATATAAGTCTCTATTAGAGTGTGAGAGATGGTATGTAACCCACAATTTGGAGTGATTGTGGTGTGTATATAAAACCCATGTATCATAAATTGACAACTGCCGTATATATTTATAGCGCTTGACCACCTATGTTGTTAAATGCTGCTTATCATTCAATTGTAATCTAAGCTCCTTTAATAAGGTAGTGAACAGGTGCTACATTTATATTCCTCCAGATTAAATAAACCGCATGATGTTAACTCTAAAGGCCATATATATGCTAGGCATTCATACAGCATGTCCAATAGAAAGCTGTATAATCACCACAATAGCCATTTACCTGCACAATAGCCCACAGTAAGGGGCTTCAATACAGATTGCTTACACATATTGTATAGCGGCCTATTCACAAAGCAGTGATAAGTGGTTTTAAGTGCGCTAAATGCCCTTATAGTGCAATACTGCGTGCTCTGCTGTTCACAAAGCAGTGATAACAGTGCAGTATCGCACTATAATGGCTTTTTATCACCAATAAACAGTGAAAAAATAGTCGTACGATAGGCCCAAAAATGGCAAACCCGCCGTTTTTTGCCAGTAACTGCTATTCACCAAGCAATGATACGTTTATCGTACTGTAAAAGCTCACCATTTCTTTTCACCAGCTAAAGACTGGCGCAAAAAAGATGGAGACATGCATAAAAGCACTTTTTTTCTGCACAGCATTAATACAAGAGGCTGGCTAGGGTCTCTGGGTAGTCCCTGCGGGTGTCTGGGGGTCCCCGAGCAGTCCCTGCGGGTGTCTAGGGGTCACAGCTGGCCTGCAGTACCAATCCTGTGCCTAGAAAAAATAATATATGCATACATTCAAATAAATACATCTCCCCCCCCCAATACAAACAGTACAGTAATGGGCAAAATTACTATTATCTAGATATGGATAATAGCTCATTTGCCCATTATAAAATAAAACATTAGCTAGCCAGCATAAATAAAGTAAATAAACCTTTCTACTTACCCCTGCCATCATGAATGGCGTCCTCGTCAGCATACTCCAGGTCCATGTCCTCCGATGCCAGCAAGAATACATGAAAAAATACAATCTAATGCCCCTAACCCTTAATCACCTTAGCGGTTAATAACCGCTATAGTAATTAAGGGGTTAACCCTCCCACGCTACACACGCGGGAGGCCAAACAACCCACCGCTGGACCACTACACCCACCCTGTACCCATTGATTGGCATAGTGGTACATCATACCCATATAATATGGGCATGATAAGCCACTATATAACTCAATGGTCACCCTCATTAAAAAGCATGAAGGCCAAAAATACACAATAATAAAAGATATACACAAGCACCTAAACACCCCATTTCAATAAATAAAAGCACTAGACAACCAATTAAATACATAAATAAAAGCACTAGCCAATCAATCAATTGAATAAATAAAAGCACTAGTCAACAAAACAATTAATTAATTAATTTTAACCACTAGTCAACAAATCAATTAATTAATATAACCCCTAGCCAACACATCAATTAAAACCAGTAGCCAACAAATGAAATAATGAATTAAAAACGCTAAACAATCGGAAAATGAAATAAAAACAAGCCATCCAAATTACAAATAATTTTAGCCAAACAATAAACAGAAAACTAAAAAACAACAATCAATAGAAAAAAAGCATTTGCCAAAAAATGAATTGGCTGTCACTGTATTGTTCTGTACCCTAAACGGGCACAGTTTAATACATTATTAGTCAATGGGCAATAAAAAACATGAAAATACAAAAATACATTAAAAAAACTATAAAAAATAAAATGACATACATTTAATATTTTTCTTACCTTCTGAAGTGTTGACCCTCCAAATCACAGCGATTCTGCAAGCTCTCGTACCACGACGTCATCAAAGTCAATCCAACGCCATCCACCATGTAGATCCGGAGGAACAGGTAACAAAATTCTTCTTTCTTTTATCTTCTATCACCGTCTTCTTTCTTCATCTGTCATTATTTCTTTCTTTTCTTTAATCTTCTATCTTCATCTGTCAATCCAAAACCCAATGGTAAATCCAAAACAGGATGTTCTCTCGTCGTCTCCTTCCTGTTAAATGAGGCGTCCAGGCCTTTTATAGGTCAGATGTTACAGATCCAATCTGATTGGACACTGTATCATGTGCCCACATCCTTCTTTTTTTTTTTTTTTTTAAGGATGTAATGTCATCTCCAAGAGAGGTATGTCACATCCTTAAAACCGCATGGCTATATCACATGGTATTACAGCGAATAGGTTTGAGGACAATCCCATTGGTTGCTGCACCATGTGATAGGTAACATTAGTTCAAAAGGATGTGACATCACTTTAAGGGATGACGTCACCATTCATTTATATGGTATCCATTAACCCTAGTACATAAGTTGCACCCATTGCCAGATCTTTAAATAAAGCCTATTTGTTCAGATTAATTTAATAACCTCTGTATTTTGTTCTTAGTGAGCGGTGTGCTCTCTTTTGTGGTTTACTGTAATTGCATCACAGTTTAAAGTACTTGTAAAACTGCAAAGCACTGGTAACCACTTCAGTGCGTTGATAGAACTACACTATGCACTTCAATGCTTTGTAGAATACAGTACTTAACCACAGAAGGGGCAGAACCACTGTTATTTACACAAGCCTGAATACAGGATGTGACTGCGATGTTTTTGAAAATATGAGACACCAGTCAAATTCTTTGAGCGTTTTTAGTTAAAATAGGATTTGTCTATATGTGCACTGTTAAAATGAAACAATATTCAGTACGATAACAATAAAACAGCTTTAGAGAAAACCGACAAAGGAATTGAGTAACATATGGCTCATATGGCATATGACTGGCTATATTAACATTGGAAAAATCATGATTTTATGACTTTTATTTGAAAACTTAGAGCAACTATCCAAGAGATTATAAAAATAATATGTTGAAAGAATGCTAGAAGATGGTACAATCTTTTTTTTTTATGCAATGAATGTATCAATACATCTAAATGTTCTCTTTTTATACATAATAATAATAATAATAATAATAATAATTTGAATTGAGACTTTAGTTTTATGACACACTGTGTGTGCACATAATCTATGGATGTTATATTGTATATAACTGTAAGTTATTGTAAACAAAAAGAGATACCGGCGCCTAACGAGTCCAAAATGATGGAATCCTGGATATCCAGTAGAAATAGTTCCAATCCCAAGATAATCAACAGTCTCTGAATCTTTGGGTGCTCAGATAAGACTTCATGCAGGGGAAGTGGAACATGAAACGAAAAAAAGAGATATTTAGTGCAACACAGCTAAACAAATTATACAGACATTAAATTGCAGACTGGCTGACACTGGGTGACAAGACAAACAGACACAACAAGACAAACAACACAAAGCAAAGCTAATGATAAAAGTTAATTTAATATAACTGGATGAATAAAATGGTAGGACAGATAGCTGGTGAGCTGCTCCGGTCGGTTAAAACCTAGCTAACACTCAGAAGACAGCAGATAAAATATCGCAGGGTCTCTGCGGACCCTCTACACGTGGCAACCAGCCTACATCAGTTCACTGCGATATTTTATCTGCTGTCTTGTGAGTGTTATCTAGGTTTTAACCGACCGGAGCAGCTCACCAGCTATCTGTCCTACCATTTTATTCATCCAGTTATATTAAATTAACTTTTATCATTAGCTTTGCTTTGTGTTGTTTGTCTTGTTGTGTCTGTTTGTCTTGTCACCCAGTGTCAGCCAGTCTGCAATTTAATGTCTGTATAATTTGTTTAGCTGTGTTGCACTAAATATCTCTTTTTTTCGTTTCATGTTCCACTTCCCCTGCATGAAGTCTTATCTGAGCACCCAAAGATTCAGAGACTGTTGATTATCTTGGGATTGGAACTATTTCTACTGGATATCCAGGATTCCATCATTTTGGACTCGTTAGGCACCGGTATCTCTTTTTGTTTATGCTATATATTCTGATTGTACTATCAGTTATCATCAGGCTGCCTATTTACCATTAGGGTTCACCCTCAGAGTAGGGCACATTATTTTATTCCCATTAGCGCTATCACACATCACCTTTCTTTTCTTGTAAGTTATTGTAGCATAACTTTGCATTATCTTCTAGCCCAGTCTCGGCCTTATTCTAATCAAGATCCCATATTAGGACTTTTGCTGAAGTGGAAAGAGTTATGCCTAACTAGGGTGTTAGTGTTACACCCAAAAGTCATACTTCAGGCTCAGGGTGTGAATAGGAGTAATGACAAGTTCACTTTAAGCCTTAATGGACTTTAGTGGATATGTGCTATCGTGGTAATGCATCATTTGATATAATTTGCATGTCATTATCATTGACGTCCGTTATACGGTAGATAACAATATGCTCTTTGCGGGAGAAAACATAACAATGTTACTGCAGGTTATTGTCCTTGGAAGATGTACAATTACAGACGTAGTAGGACTTGATGTCTCCGGCACCGGGGTAAGTTGGGTGACCGCGACCACCCGGAGACCATATGATTATCGCTGCAGTATTATCTTCAGAGTCGCAGCTTTTTGCTTTTTCCGCCATGGCTCCAGAGACATTAAGTCCTGCTACATCTGTAGTATTAACGGGACTTCTCTTTAGGATTGGTGACTAAACAGAGCTTGGTGGATCTGCAAAGAAGGAAAGATCAAAGAAGGAAAGATGTGCTGCTGCTTTCAATGAATTCATCCAGGGCCACCGACAGAGGGGTAAGAACCAGGACCACCGTTCCGGGCCCGGTGGCTAGGGGAGGGAGCGGTCGGTGCTGGAATTGAGCTGCTGCTATCAATGAATGTGCCACATCAGTTTTAGAGGTTGATGCTCAGAACTGGTTTTTTTTTATTATCAGTAACAGTTTATGATATGAATGCTGTCAACTTTGACATAAGATAATGACTTGTCAGCCATTAAACACAATGAGCTCTAGTTAATTGAAGGGTTGTTATGGACAAGATGCTTTAAATGCAAATGAGATCCCTACTACCCTACACATTGCTGACAGTTTTTGGCACCTGTTTATAGCATATCTTTTCAATGGAAGATTTTCTGGAAGAGTAACAATAATAAAAAAGCGAAAATAAAAGAAAACATGTTTTTTTTATTTTTTATATCGTGTTAAATATGTACAGGCATACCCCGCATTAACGTACGCAATGGGACCGGAGCATGTATGTAAAGCGAAAATGTACTTAAAGGGAAGAACTATGTTATCAATGCATGTACTGTACTGCAATTGTCATATACGTGCATAACTGAAGAAGGAAAAAAGATAAGCCGGCGCCAGTTCAAACCGTGACGTGTATAGTCCAAATCAAGTCCTTTTGTGATGGTGATGAGCAAATTGCAGATTTCTTCCAAAACGTGACGTGATATGTGAAAAAATAAAGAGAGAATTATAGTGCAGTATGTCAAATTGAGGACATAAAAACATATAACACTGACAACGTGAAACAAACAAGACAAACTCACAACACAAACTAGCCAGACAGAATTAATAAAAAAGCTATTTAATGACAACTAATATAGGATTCTGGATGTTTACACACACTACTCCGGGGGGGCAAAATCGTTGCCCTACTCACAGGATGCAGGATAATTAAAAGCAGCAGGACTGGAAGCACTTTCTGTAGATCCAAGATGGCGACCGGAGCTCACTCTCTGGCGTCCCCACGTGTGGCAGATGCTGTCTGGGGCTCCAGAGGGTCTGGATCAGTGGTGCTGCTGCGCGTGACTCCCTCCTCCTGCCGGTTTCCAATCCTCCTATTCTCCTCCTCTCCTGTTACCCAGCCGTGCGGTATACTCCACGAATGATTTGCTTCTAAAAACGAGTCCTCCCAACGCGTTTCGTGCGCATGCGCACACTTCTTCAAGGGATGTGACTACCCCTGAGTCTGGATAGTTTATATACACAGTCCACTGTTCCAATTGGTCCAAGTTGTAATTGGCTATATGTTAACTGTGTGACCCTAAACTGCTGCCGTGACAGTGACAAACTGGTCAAACTGACCCCTCCTTTAGGAACTTCAGTCCTTTTTGTTCGTACAAAGTATTTTGTATTTACCCTGCTCCAACTGACTCGCAGCTCAGCTCAGTTGGGCTGCGAGTCAGTTGGAGCAGGGTAAATACAAAATACTTTGTACGAACAAAAAGGACTGAAGTTCCTAAAGGAGGGGTCAGTTTGACCAGTTTGTCACTGTCACGGCAGCAGTTTAGGGTCACACAGTTAACATATAGCCAATTACAACTTGGACCAATTGGAACAGTGGACTGTGTATATAAACTATCCAGACTCAGGGGTAGTCACATCCCTTGAAGAAGTGCGCGCATGCGCACGAAACGCGTTGGGAGGACTCGTTTTTAGAAGCAAATCATTCGTGGAGTATACCGCACGGCTGGGTAACAGGAGAGGAGGAGAATAGGAGGATTGGAAACCGGCAGGAGGAGGGAGTCACGCGCAGCAGCACCACTGATCCAGACCCTCTGGAGCCCCAGACAGCATCTGCCACACGTGGGGACGCCAGAGAGTGAGCTCCGGTCGCCATCTTGGATCTACAGAAAGTGCTTCCAGTCCTGCTGCTTTTAATTATCCTGCATCCTGTGAGTAGGGCAACGATTTTGCCCACCCGGATTAGTGTGTGTAAACATCCAGAATCCTATATTAGTTGTCATTAAATAGCTTTTTTATTAATTCTGTCTGGCTAGTTTGTGTTGTGAGTTTGTCTTGTTTGTTTCACGTTGTCAGTGTTATATGTTTTTATGTCCTCAATTTGACATACTGCACTATAATTCTCTCTTTATTTTTTCACATATCACGTCACGTTTTGGAAGAAATCTGCAATTTGCTCATCACCATCACAAAAGGACTTGATTTGGACTATACACGTCACGGTTTGAACTGGCGCCGGCTTATCTTTTTTCCTTTGTCTAGTTACTGACTGTACAGTCAGTTTTTGTCTGGCTGCCTATTATATTTTATTGTCATTGTGTGTTTTAGCGCTGTTTTGCACCGTCTTTTCTGTTTATACGTGCATAACTGATGTAAATAACGTATTTGTAACAGGCTCTATAGTCTCCCCGCTTGCGCACAGCTTCGGTACAGGTAGGGAGCTGGTATTGCTGTTCAGGACGTGCTGACAGTCGCATGCGCGAGCTGCTGTTTGCCTATTGGGCGATATGTCCTTACTCACGAGTGTACTTAAAGTGAATGTCCTTAAAGCGGGGTATGCCTGTAGCATGTCCACTTATGTAGTTCTTCTATAAAATAGGTTTGTTAGTTTATTCTTAGTGTGAGGTAGAGAGCCACTGTCCATTCAAAAGCCATGGAGGTGATTATTGGTCAACTGAATTGCAATATTTGCCCATTGAGAACTAGCTTGGTTTAAATCAATATTACAGATTTGTGTACCAAATAATTATTTCATACATTAGGCACTAGCATTCAGCCATTTTATGACCCTATTCAATATAATACAATGATTACATACAGTTAATGATGCAGTGCCTTCCATTCACTTGAATCTAAATACATAATTAATTGTGAGTCACCCTGCTTCTAATTATATGGAAGCCTTTATAGCTACAAACTTGTCTGCTTTTTTTCCCCTCTTCAAGCCCAAATTAATATACTGATAACTTTCATTTCTAAAGTTGCATTAAAAAAGAACACCAACTTTTCAATTGAAAGCAGCATTGCAAAGATATTATTGTTGTACAAAGAGTCAAATATTTTAATGTAAGTAATGATTGGATTTCACCACTTCACAAACGTTGTCCAGTGGTGATATCCAATAATTATTTATAAATACTTCTGGCTGGAAAATCTGTGCAAAAAATAATGCGCCGATTTAAAAATAAAATAAATAAATCAATGGAGTAGAAGCTTAAGGTGACAGTATGTATCAATTGAATGTCATTACCCAGAATCCCTGGCTGCAGTGAGAGATAATGGTGAAAAGGGTGGCAGACCTGTCTGTCGTGAATGGGCTCACAAGTGGGATTTACACAGTATTTGCTTTAAATCAATGGGAAGTGTTTCCTTGATAAATCTGGGGTAGTGTTTGCACTAGTTTTGCCCCAGCTTTAAAGCCAGCAGACTTTAATACATTGCCCTTACACTATCTACCTAAATAACATACTTACATAAAGGCCTTTCTGTCCTTTTGAGCCTATTTTACAGGCGCATTGTGAAAGGAAAATACAACAGGTACATTGGGTGTACTTCCTGAGAAGAGTCGGAGTTAGAACTCTCACTGCCAACCCTTGGACTGGCCCCAGCAAATACTGGAAGTATACACGTTACACTCTATTCCAGAAATGTTGGCTGAACCTGGCTGAATTATCAAGCTTACAAATAAAGTGCGAACGTTTACATAAATTACTTTATAAACTTCCAAATGTTGCCTTCAACTAATGTTCGTAATGGTGACTTTTTTTCTTCTTCTTTTAGTGGAAGGAATAGTTTTATTTTTAGTGTTAGAACTAATTATTGTGATTATCTATTTGTGACAAACGCTGGGCTTGGTTAACATGTCAAACTGTGGGAAATGTATCAATTTGCATTGTTTTCGGTGGCTCACTGCCCAAAGTTGCATGCTGTTTGTCCCATTTAAATCATTTTGCTAGCACTATAAATAAAACCTTTCTGTGCCTGATCATGTTCCCCATTATTTTGGAGATTTTCATCCTTAGATAGGTTGTCCGTCTCTGTACAAAGCGTTAACTGAATATATGATTGTAGAGGTCCTAACAAGAATATTTGGACCAAATGGTTCCCATGCTTCTGTAAGTTTGAATCTGATAGCAACCTTTCTTCTTATTGAAAGCATAATCCTTTATTTGACTTGATAAGTCCTTCATGGGAGAATCTGAGGTCACCTTCATTTGACCTTCCTGCCAACATTCCACCTCATGCTGCACAGTGATAGTTACTGAAACTAGATCTCATATAATTGGCAGTAAACTTACAGAAAATAATGGGGTACATTATTGAATGGCCAATATATCAAGGTTATGTCTCAATTCTCTTCTGTCTAGCAGAAGCAATATACCATTTAGTAATAAGTAATATATTCAATTATGTCATTGGTATGAATTACTATATGTTAAAAACTATTCCTATATGTTTCATATTTTTTTAAATATGCCAAAGTCTCAACCGGGATCCGTTTTGTACCTTTCATTTTAAAATGATAAATGTGTCACTTACTATTCCCTAAACCAAACACATCTGGGATCAAGTCCCATTCTGAAATCAGTAAATTACTGTAACTATCTCATTACGCATATTGGTAAAACACAATGGCCAATTTGAATTTTACATGGTATTGCTCCCTTAACCCTATGAACATCACACGCCAGTCTATCTCATTGAGTTCATTTCTTAAATGAAACTGGAAAATTAAAGTAAGCAGCATTGTGTTATTAGATGCAGAAGGAATTGAGGCTTTTTTACTGTCAGCGAGGTGATATTTTGGTTGGTGCACTCACATGTACACTGTAGCATAAGAGGGCGCTTTGCACTGCTCTAAAGTAACACTCTGCTCTGATTAAAAACTAAATATGTAATTGAGATGGGTTGTCACAATACGTTATAGAGCAACATTTATTCCAATAGAAAACATGTTCCTATTAATATGTTGTATTGCATAGAAACTCGTTTATACACAGATACGTATTTCTGGTGAGAACCAATCTGCGAACAAGTAATAAGAACTTGGCAGCACAATTTCTTTTCTAAATTACAATCAGTTACAACAAATGTTCACCCCAGTTGACGGTTATATGGATATTTAACATCTGAAAGGAACACGGAACAGAAATTAAAATAAAAGCTGTGTTACCTGTTAAATATTTCATGTTTCTACAGAATAACTATGGATCTTAATACTGTATGAAAATATTTGATATAATGTGTGCCACCATTAATGTGATGTTCCCCTTGCAATGTAAAGATGTATATGTCTCAAAAAATACAATAAAAAAGATGGAATATATATATATTTAATGTTTCTGTGATACAACAATAATTTGTGTAACCCCACCACGCACCTCCACGTTCTTGATCTCTCATTCCACCATTTGGATTTTCTGATGATCTCACCCATTGTACAGTATATCTACCGATATATATTTTCATTAGGTCTGAAAGATGGTTGTGCAACATTTTAGCAAATAGTATCTAATGAATTACGTGTAACACATCTACTAGTCTCTTATGAGCTGTGCATTTATATTAGTTTAAGGCAACAACCACATAGGAACAATTCTACTCATTTGCTGTTTACAAGACACATTTTTTTTTGCATTTGATACAGTGGCTTACAATACTCATAAGGGCTTTGTGGTCAATGCTCTTTTGGCGCTGATGAAATAATGTATATCTAAGTGCAAAAGTAGCAAAGCAGAAGTCGGGAACCAAGCTGAAACTAAAGGGTTTGAAAAGATATAGAATGCTGTCTTTGCTTGTAATGCCTTTTTAGTTATTTAACCCAGGCTGTGCAGTATAGAAGGCTTCATGGATGTTCCTATAGGAGCCAATGTGTAACACAATCATGAGCTTAATTACCATTGAAGGTATCACTGAAGGCAAAGGCATTGAAGTGAATGGACATATTGTGCACAATGTAGCCACCTTGTTTTTGTAATTAGGGCACATTGTGGACTCATTTTCATGAGTAGGTGGCAATCTAGCTTAAGAGAGTGCTTTGAAATTGTTGGTTGAAACACTACAATGGTGGATTGGCTTAAGATGGGGGGGATGTGGACTTGTCAATTTTGTCCTGTATCTTCAACTTCTTCCATCATATTGGCTCTGGGTTTTAGAAATGGAAATAGAATTTGTGCTGTCGGCTACTATAATACTCCCTTTCATCTCACTCAATGACAGGGCACTTATTCACCCAAAAATACTGTATGAAGCTCACATCAGAATCTAACATACAGTATTGTGGTGGAGATGTCTGTGGCATTGGTTAAGGGAGGAGAATTGTAGCAGTGGGGCTGTCACGGGAGACCAGGACTAATACCAGGGATCAATATTGCCAGACAGAAACACAAGATTTTATCAAATTAATTTATTGGAAAGCAGTATCCATAACTGACATATTGTAACGCTGTGCTCACCACAAACAAGGCAGGACCCTGGGACTGAGGTGTGAATTGGTAGAAACGCCACCCACAGTCACAGGGGCACGTCTGGAGAGTGGGTTGGTCAAGGTAGCCGTGTCGGGTTGGAGAAGTCAGAGTTGTCATAATACTTGAGAGGTCAGAGTAGGAGAGGTCCGGATTGTAGAAGGTACTATTAGCCAAGGTCGGGATTGGACATAGTAGAATAGTTGTTGTCCGAGTGCCAAGGTCAGGGTTGGAGAGATGTGGAGGGTCAGAGGTAAGCCGGGGTCAGTAAGCCAGAGGTGCGAAGTCCAAGAATAAAGCCGGGTCAGTACACAAAACAAGATACAGCAAGACAAGACAAGACGAGACTGTGAAGGCAAAGGAGAGATGAAACACACCAATAAGTGGGTCTATGCTCAACCAAAGTGCCAGAGGCACTGCAGAGCATATACTGTATAGGCCTGAGTAGCCAATGAGACAGGGGGGCGGAACAGAGGCGTGGACTCAGCGGAAGCCATGATTGGTTAGAGCAGTGCAGGAGACAGGTGGGAGTGTGTAATGTGATCAGTGTTGTCACAGAGCTAGGGTGCGCTGCACATGCGTCACGTGCGCTTGACGCGCGATGCAATCCGGAGACGGGACCTAGCCCCGCAGTACCTGGTGACGTCAACTGTGTGCGTATGCGCGGCCTGTGGATGTTTCCCTGGAGGTAGTCCCGCGCGTGAACGGAGGTATGGCGGGAGCGCACCGTAGGCAGCACAATTCCTGAATCCTCACACATAAACAGACAACACATACTCACAACTGGGGAAACTGGGCATACCCGGCAACCTGGTTGCAGGGATCTCCTTGCAGAGATTTCCCCTGTTATCTTCCTTCTTCCTGCACAGTGCCTACAGGGACTGGTTTTCAAACCTGGGACCAGCACTGGAGCTCTGTATCTGCAGCTGGAAATCACCACCAGAACTGGAGCTTGAGTTAGCAAGGGGTCTCCCTCCCCACATGTTTATACCCTTAACCCACCAGCTTGCAACATTCAGGGCCAGTGCTGGGTACATGCCCAGGCCCTGATTGGTGGATAGAAATGCAGCATTACAAAAATCAACATAAAAGAGTAACATAGAAAGGTCGCAGACAATCGTTGCAACTTTCCAACTGACACACAGTTAACCTCTGGTCCCTGAGCTGCTGGAACCAGGCAAAATACATACAGTACACATATACACTGGCGACACACTTTATTCGAGCTCGGCTAGTCCCACGAATTCGGGTATACCCGGGTGTATTGAGGTTTGTGACTGTTTTCTGCCCGAGTGCATTGAGGTATTTTCCAGGCAGGGATTGAAGCATTTTATTCCCGCTGGCTGCAATACTGCACAGTATATATATATATACTGCATTACAATTCATGAATTTATGCCATCTGGTAGACACGCGAAGCATTGCAGCCTATTAAATCCTAATCATTATCATTTAACAGATCAGCCGCCCATCAGCCAGGCATGAACCCAGGCTGGGAAGGCAAACGCAACGGGGCTTGTCAGAGGTGAGGAGCGGCGCATTCCAGGTATCTGCCAGGTACATACTGGGTATTTGCTCGAATAAAGTGTGTCGGTGCAGTATATAACATAATATAATCCACTGTATTATTGACAGGTAGGGGTAATGGCAGGCTTAACCTTTATTAACAGAAGCCATATTTACCCCCTACCGTCACAGGGGTCACCAGATGTTATTTTCAGTGAGACTGGACACCCTTACGCCTTTTAAACATTTCCATGTTCAGAAGGTACAGTCATGTCCGAAAAATGATTTTTTTATTTATTTAAAAAACAAAACTAAACTCCCACATCTTTCTAAAAATGGTCCTCAAAGCTTTGCCTCCCCATGAAGTAAGATTGTACTATCCTGCTTCCTCGCACCGCACCATTATATTTGTATTGCACTTCAGCCCCTGGGTGTTGTAAATAAGCCCCTGTGGATGAGTTTTGGGATGAGAGAAATAAGGAGGAAAAAAGGGATATGGAACGGGATTAATGATGGCTGGTATTGGAAGACAGCACTAATGATTATAATAGAACATAGAACAAGAGTGACTAAGAAACAAACAGAAAGATGACAACCTATGAAAATCAGCAAGATAGAAAAGACGGGAGAGATATTGTGATTTACTGTATACACTTAAGTAACTGCCAAAAATGCATTGAGAAAGATAACATATGTTTCTTGCACATAAGTAGTTGAATAAACCATGTCAGAGCTAGATCTCAGAGATGAGCAATCTTAGAGGTAAAGAGATCCATTGCCTTTCATATAATCCGTACATGCAGAACTGGAGTGTACAGTGGTTCCCAGCACACAATAAAGAAGAATCAGAGAAAGTGTCAATATGAAAATGCAGAAATATATTGAAAAATGGATGCAGATACAAAGCCAACCCTAATGAGGGCCTGGAGGATACATCCCAGGGAGTAAAACAAAAATGCAGAGAATTGAGGGGAGATGGTGGGTGGAGGGGAAACAAAGGGAGTGGAACAATACAAAAACAAGGCGGAAGGGGGAAACAATGTTTAACGCACGCAATGAGCAAGGTGATAAAATGTAGGGGGGGCGACGTTTCGGGGCCTAAAATGTCCCTTCTTCAAGCCCGTTCCCACAGACTGAAACAGTCCATGGTACTTCCCTAATTTGTACACCTCCAACCAAAAAAACTCTCAACTTAGCAAGGTAAATAACATAGAGAAAATGCTGAATGGACCTATTAAAGCTAATACCAAATCTGAACAAACACAGTCAACCTATCAGAATGAATGTCAGTATATGAAGTGGTTCAAAAGCACATGACCAGGGCACCTACGTTAGCAGACTAAGGTCATTAGAAAATCCTATACAATAAAGTATCAATGTACTAATAGAATAATGGCATAAAATGTACTGTAATCTGATAGAGCATAAGAATGAACATGAGACAGCTACACAGAACACTCTATAGTAACTCAGAGATAAGCTGATAAAGCAAAAATTGAAAAATATGAATCCTCTGCTGTGCTGTTTGTCAGTGTCTCTCATACAATCTCCGTAGTGGTCCCTGTGACACGCCCTTCAATTCTCTGCATTTTTGTTTTACTCCCTGGGATGTACCCTCCAGGCCCTCATTAGGGTTGGCTTTGTATCTGCATCCATTTTTCAATCTATTTCTGCATTTTCATATTGACACTTTGTCTGATTCTTCTTTATTGTGTGCTGGGAACCACTGTACATATTAGTGATTTTCCCTGGGGGCGTCTGAGGTCCCTCCCTGTTCCCCTGCACCATATTATTGGTTTATTAATTTACTAAACACCCTTTACTGTGGAGTGCTACCTAACCCACACACTTTTTGGAATGCATAACTGGGGGTTCCTTACAGTTATTAGATCTTTTCATGTTTATCTGCTTGTTTTGCTAAGGGATTCTAAAAGGCTTCTACAATGTACTGTACCTCATTCTTCCCCAGGCAGGCATAGGGAAGCATGCTGCCCCTTATTTGAAATGCTATTTCATTAGGATATTGGTTATTTATTGACTTCCTTCGACTTGTAACTTGTGAATCCAGGAAGCAAAGTTTCTGTAATATATTTGGGTCTTTAAAACCATCTGCTATATGTACCACCCACATTCCGCCTGTTTATGTCTTCCACTTAATGATTGATTTTTTTCAGACAGTCTTGGCTGGTACACATCTAGACTGTCAATCTTTTCTTTGACAGTTCCTTTTGTTCAGACAGGTGCTGCGTAAGATCCCTGAGCAACTCTGTATACACACATCCATAATATGTTGCATTGCCTTTGTTATTAAGGTATTAGGAGGCGTACAGAGCAGAGATTGTCAGGGTTGCTTCATTGTGCGATTCTTAGGGATATATTATTATTATAATAGTATTTTGCTGGTGAGAAAATGCTGACAAAAAACAGCATGCTTATTATTCTGCAGTAATGAAATGGTTCTTGTGCATTTCAAATTAGCATTAATTCATAATTAGGCAATAATGTGAGGTACACCTGTATAGATCATCTGCATATATGTAACATGGGTCTTTCTTAGGTCTTAGGTATTCCTTACTCAAAAGCATAGATGGAATACTACATGCTGATATTACAGTATGTAGTAAAAATATGGAACAAATTACACCTATCATAAAATATCTACAATTGTTTGTGGTATAATATTTGTGTTGGCGAGAAGTGCTGACAACTTCTGTATACTTCTTGACGGAGTGGAGGAGCAAAGCAATTTGTCAGTCTCCATGATCTCTATGGAAATTCCATCAATTTAACCCTTTAATCAAGAGGGTAGTGTTGACGCACCTGTACATGCTTTTCTTGCCAGAGAGACAAACATAAAATCAGACAATAGGAAAGGAAGTTCCTGTCCCGGGGAGCTTACAATCTATGTGGTGTTTTTATAGGCATGTAAGTGTAATGATACAAGTACAACCTGTAGGCAGCTGAAAAACTGGCAAGGGTTTAACAAAAAATCTCCATAGTAAGGATGAGCAGGTTCATGGGTCCAGAATAGGAGCCGCCCCGAACACAGTTGGACTCCAGACAGGCAATCTATCCGGTACACACACTGATTACACTGGGCCTCCAACAATTACTGACTGCACTAACAGTGGAGCTTGCACGTTACAAACGGGGCTGATCACTGATCAGTGGCTCAGGGAGGCATTACAGTCCGCTCTGTGTATAGCATACACTTGTGCCCGTGGCTGGTAGTGTGATTACTGTGGGACCTAGGGTCAGCGATGGCAGGCTGTCCCTGAGCCCAGACACGCAATTTATCCAGTATACACACTTTTAACTTCGGCTTATTAGGAACTGCCGACTATGTTAACAACGGAGCCTGTGTGTTATGTATGGGCTGATTACAGCCCCCCTTCCCTTGCTGTACCCCACACGTGTATTCACACTACCAGTGTTGGTGATAGACTACACATCGCACAACATTTGAGTACGTGGGTTACTGCATTTGCTACTGTGGTTCAAACAGTAGTTCCCGCATTTGATTTATGATAGTTTCTCCCTTGCCTTTTAATTCACATAGCTTATAGGCATCATGTTAATTAGGCTCATGGTTTTAACCCACTTTATTTTATATTTGGGGTAATACTCTTTAATAAAGTTTTGGTTTTAATGTTATAACCATATCATTCATTTTGTCCTCTCACCCATTCTCATTTGAGGTTCCACAGTCCTTAGTTACCATCATTAGTTCTCCCATTTATAGCCTCTGAGTGCTCTCACTACATACAGTAGGGGATTCTTGTTCTGTGTGTTCATCTGGTGGTATAATCAGATGTTCCCCCAACCTCAGGGGCTGGAGGTGGACACGCTCATCCCGCAATGGGAGAGACTCATAGCCCTACTGCTCTCTTCCTCATCCAGAGCAGGACTGACTACATTTGGCACTGCCCCTAATCAGGAAGGAGAAGGGGCGGGCTCATGGTTTATACCTATCCCTGATAGGCTTACACAGGCCATGAGTCACCACAGTTTACTTCTGTCCATCAGAGAGGAGCACGAAGGGGGGTCACAAGCCCACAGAATTAACCTCTTACAGCCTGCAGCTAGCAGGACTTACATAACAGGGAGGGGAAAGACAGACAGAAAAGACATACCCTGTTACATACAGATAGCATGATGCTTCATTAATTTAACCATTTGAGCACTTTCACCTGAAACCTGCTCTATTTGGAGTGTACTTTGATGGGGTTAGCCAGCTTAAATCTTGTTTTGATCAACATTTTTTTAACTAAACTGCTCCTTTGTTATTAAACGTAGGTTAAACATTTAGAAATGGCGTTACAAAAATGGCAAGTTAATTTGGGAGGAGCGCTGGAATTATATATTTATTTTCCACATCTGTACGATAGTAAACACTACAAATATATCAGCCGCTGCCCTATCCGACTTGTCAAAAATACAATACAACTGAGAATACAACAATTACAGTCTAGTTTCCAATACGGTTCTGTTATATGGTTTGTATTTCGTGAGTACTGATTTTGATGTACAGTAGTTATATTTGGAATTTCCCCCTCTTATTTGATGCATTTCATACACAGGCCAAGATATTTTATTTTAACACTAGAAATCAATTTATGTTGGGTAAAAAAGGGGAAATGTACATTGCAGCTGCGTGTGTGAGGTGAGGCCATACACAGCACACCTCAATAAATCACTTTCTCATCCTTTCTCTGTCATTTTCTTTCAGCCTTGAGCAAGCACAAATGCATTTCTTCTTCCAGTAAATAAAATCAGGACGCTCTGTCCATGGATGATAACCTGGGTTGTTTGAATGCATTTAGTGATACCACAAATAACGCTTTCACAATTTGCTTCTGCAGTCGTGTTTAAGTACTTCTATTAAATTAGACATTACGTCAGCATGGAACAGGAGTTAGCTGGTGATCATATGCAATATTTCTGTGTGATACCGTATCATTACAAAGTGATAACTTCATTGATGCCCATTGTTGAATGCAACCTACTTTCAGCTATGACCCCTGATAGCTAATGTTAGTGCAGATTAACACTAAGCTTTTCTGAAGCTTATGCTAAGGCAAAGAGTGAGATACAGCCTGTAACATGTGTTATTTACCTAATGAGTGTTATAATGTATTAACCAGGCTGCAATAGAAAAAACTACAGTAGCTTGACTAAGATCAAAATGGTTCATATATCTGATCATTAGATGTAGTTGATTATGTTCCTTAGACAAAATGACATGGCTGTCCCATTATTTTACTTCTGAAATATGACAGAATGCTTCATAAGGTTCCCATATTCAACTTAAAGTGGGTGAATCGTACAAGGTTATAACACAAAATAACCAGCAACTGTAACCCCTTAAAAATGGCCATGTTAAGGGTATAAAAAAAAGGTCAATAAAAAAAAATGTTCAGCTGTCAACCAACATTCATATAATCAATGCGCATTACAGTAACAGAGAACGCAGTATCTCGCGCTAAAAGAAACCAAAATACGTGCTTGTAGAAATGATAACTTGGAGGATAATTCCGCATCTTGGTTGGAGTTTAGGGCTTTCAACTTCATTGTTAGGCTATTAATTAATACTTAATAAACGTCTTTGTTGCCAGAGCGGCCTTGGACGATGAAAGAAGCTCATGTCATTTTGTAAAGAACTATCACACAGAAAAATTATTTAAATATGCATCAAGAAGACAGCAGTAACATAATATATTCCAACAAATATCAACCATTCTTACCTCAAAATGCTGCGTCAAATGGGTATATGTTTGACACAAGTGTCTACTGGAACCAGAAGGTGTTTTATAACATAGATTCACCTACTAAATATGGCCCAGGGTGTCTTACAGCTCAGGAAGGCATCTTTTCGCTAAGCATTGCTAATGCTCACTATATATAACCTCTTATCTACAACAGTTAGCAACACTTTGAGAAGTAATAGTACCTATTTATTTATTTTTTTACTCAGCTTTATTTTTTTTTTAGGGTTGGAAAGGGATAGAGAAAACAAAAATAATTGGGGAGGAGGGTCGCAAATAGGGCGATGTTGAAAAAGGTACAATGATTAGTACAAGAGGTTATTTCAATTTAAAATGTAATACAATTAAAAGACAAAAAGTGAGGGGGGATGAGGGCATAATGAAAATTAATTTCCATAGAATTCACTGTGATGGATTGGATAAAATGCCTATTTCTTCATCTGTAATACTTTGCTATGATTCCTTACTCAAAATGGCTACCGCAGCTACCCCTCCCTTCAAGTAAGGAAGATGGCACCGAGGAATTCCCCTCAAATGCTGATGTGTCCAAAAAACCTGCAATAACAGGACCATAAACTGCAACAACAAGACCATACAAGGAAAAGACCCAACAAGAACCAATGAGATACTGACATGTGTATTTACACACAACCTTTAGACCTGAGAGAGCTCCTTTTGCATACAATCCCCCAATGCAGCCTCTATATAGGAACGCAGGCTGTAGGAATAAAGTCAGACATTATCATTCTGAACATGTGTCAGCGTGATTTTTTCTCAGTGCACGCATTACCTACGTGGGAAACTAATCAGGACGGGGACAGATACTCTGCAGACGGTTGTTCTGATCCAAATCATCACTATATTGGTAACAATGACCAATGAAAAGATGGGCCACCGGCATAGTTACACCATGGGCTCCACATGGTTTGAAATGTATTCTGCGTGTCATTAAGAAAGCTAATTCATTTTTACGTACTCATAGCATGCTATATCCTCCTGATCTGTTGGTGACCCTTGAGGACTGGAGTTGGCCGCTCTTGGTTAAAGGCAGGGGCGCGCAAACCTTTTTTTGTGGCGCCCCCCCACCTTACCTTCTCCGTTGGCCGCCCCCCCTCCTTACCTGACGCAGCAGGGTCGTGTGACGGCACGTCACGTGACCTGCTGCGTCATTCACGTTCGCCACTCTTTCGCTTTGGTGGGTGTGAGTTTTCAAACTGAAAACGACACCCGGCGGCGCAGTACAGCGTTGGCGCCGCTGCACTTGAAGAAGACAAATGAAGTTGTGATTTCAAGTGGCAGCCGCGTCACCTGTACTTCGCCAGCCAATCACAAACACACAACGTGTTAAAGTCCCGCCTCCAATCACGTCATTCTGTCTGCGGGGGATGAGCGCACATCGATCAGCAAAGAGGCGCGGACGTGCGGTAGCGTTGCAGCCTGTCTGAGCTCAGCCTTATTCAGCCAGATGTCTCTGCAGAGACTGCCTGCACATGTATCTCCCCTCACAGAAGCATTCAGTGAGTTTTTATCTACTTCCTTAAATCATTTGTCCTGGTTGTTTAAGCTGCTGATCTGTGTAGGAGCTGTGAGGCTGCAGGAGTTCAGGGGGATGTGACTTCACCCTCTGGCGCCATACTGGAAGTCAGATTAGGGGCCTCATGCAGTAAGCGACGATTATGTGAAATCGGCAACCTTATCGATTAGTCATGTTATTGGCGTTTTTCCCTCTCCGTATGCAGTAAGTGCCGAATACATTCAAAATCAACCAGAAAACAAATCCGCCCACTCTCACGATGATGAGCCGATCACACACAGGTGTATCGGCGTGCGTGGCGGGGTGCTGTTAGGTTGCACAATCACAAATCTTGCTGAATCAGGCGAAACAAGCATGTTTTTGATTGCGCGCCATATTTAAAGGCAACGTGTACTGCTAATCATTCTCTGTGTTGTTGGGAGTGAGAGAGAGAGAGAGACGCACAGAGCTGGACGATTGAAGATTTGCATATTGACTGAGAGACTTGTTGTGTATTGGGTGAGCTTTGTCCTTTGTTGTTTTGTTTACATCTTTGTCTTGTTTTATATGTGGAAGTGGGTCGTGTGATTGCCTGTACATTTATTGTCTGTTTTTTGTGAGTGCTGGAAGTATGCCCGCAAAGCGTGGGAAGAGTGATGCTGGTGGGAGTGGGAGTGCTACTCGTGGGAGTACGCGTCGGAGTGAACGTACTGTTCAGGGGAGTGATGTTGCTGGTGCACCGAGTGGTGTTGCTGGGAGTGGGAGTGCTGTTGCTGGGAGTGGGAGTGCTGTTGCTGGGAGTGGGAGTGCTGTTGCTGGGAGTGGGAGTGCTGTTGCTGGGAGTGGGAGTGCTGTTGCTGGGAGTGCTGTTGCTGGGAGTGTGAGTGCTGGTGCTAGGAGTGTGAGTGCTGGTGCTAGGAGTGTGAGTGCTGGTGCTAGGAGTGTGAGTGCTGGTGCTAGGAGTGGGAGTGCTGGTGCTGGGAGTGCTGCTGGTGGCGCAGTTGCTGATGGGGTGTCTGGTGGTGGCGTGCTTGCTGGTGGCCAGCTTTTGGAGGCTCTTCCATTGGAAGAAGGAGAGTCCAGTCAGCACCAGCCAAGCTCTGACCCTAAACCTGCTCGGAAAAAACGTGTGGAGAAGCCACGTAATCCTCGCTTCAATGACCAGGAAAATAGGGCTCTTGTCACTGGCATTCTGGAGCACTATGACAGTCTCTATGGACATTTAGTAGGTAAGTGTAACTTTACATTTATTATTCAAATACATGTGATCCTAGGTCATCTGAGTTTTGTTCATATGCAAATATGGGTACACAATATCTTTCTATGTTCATTAGTGTGGAAACACAGCTTTTTATCATGCCTTACAAGGACAAATAAACACAGGCGGTCAATTTGCCAGAACTGCATACAATATGAATGCAACCTTGCTTACATGTATAGGTTTAGTAGTGAATGCTCATGTGCTGCACATATTACACATAAAACAGCATGTTTGCTATCTCTTGGAACAGCTAGCAGTGTAGGAAACTGGTGCTTATATTATTATTAATTTACCTCATATCTTTTATATGTTTTTCAAGGGCGGACAAGTGCAGCAAGCAAAAAAGAAATGTGGGACACAATAGTCATTGGTGTCAATGCCTGTGGGAATAGTGTCAGGGACAAGTATCATTGTCGGAAAAGATTTGATGATATTAGGTCCAAATTGAAAAAGAAAATACAAGACCAACGCGTGCATGCTACTGGCACTGGAGGTGGGCCCACACCACAACGTCTCATATTGACTCCATTGGAGGAGCTGCTTCGGCCAAAATTACTTACCGTCGTCGTGGAAGGCTTGGCTGGTGACCGTGACATTGGAATTTATCCGTCACAATTTCCAGCAGGTGATAAATATTACTGTACTAGGCGTGTCGTTGCTTACAGTTATTTTGCATAGTTACACTGCTTTTTATACTGTCTTCACAATATAAGCATACCTGCATCTATATATGTATATGTCTGATTCTGTATATATATATCTCAAAATAGACATATATGTAGTAGTCCTACTAAAAGCAGTAACTAATATAGCACGTGCCATTGCGTGCTCATTTACATGTGAATTCCCAAAATGCATAGCTGCAGTGGAAGCAATTGATGGTGGGCGAAGATGGGGAACAACAGGGTAGTACACATGTGTAACACATGTTCATGAGAAATTATTAGTAGCTACAGGTACAGAACAGAAATATGTATCATATTATTGTGTATTTTATTGATTTTACTCCGACAAACATGACATTACTGCCTATTTTAAGCATGCATCAAAGAAATTGCATGTAACGGCCTACAAACATCACTGGCACTAACACATCTATAGTTGCTTATGAAAAGGTCCATTTTTGCTTTATGTCATATACAGACAGCATAATGAGGCACACGTAGCATATGTTATGTCATTGTTTTCATAACTTAAACACTGCAGATGACTACTTAGCTCATCTACCATTGTGTTAAAGCAGCTGCAATTAATATCTCATCACAGCATACACTTCAACAGAGGGGGTGGGGTTCAGCACACACACTAATTACAGCCTCATTTCACGGTCAACTTAGTTCACACCATTTGCACCTGTTTCAAGTCATTGAAAGGTGTGGCTGATTAGGCTTTTTGGGGAAGGGAATACCTTTCTTACAACCTGAATAGCACAACTGAAGTTAATCACACTCATTTGAAAGCTTAACTCTAGCTACTAAATGCCCCAACAACTCATTACTTATCAAAGCGTACGTCACACATTAGTTCACTCATATCTATAGTTGAACTACTATGAAAGACACATTATCACACACTGCATGTGTTGTCTTGTTGAGTCACAGCCACATTCAGGTGTGCCACATCTTCGATTAATGTACCACACATATCCTCTACCAAAAACAACACTTTTTGCAATATGACCACCTTCATGATAACCATTGTGAATGGTCATCTCATGATAGTTATGTACATTATGATACTGATATCACTACACAACATATGATTTTTAGGTACAAATTTAATGTATTTTTCCTCACGCATTACTGCAGAACCATAGTATGTTGTATGTTAGGGAACTCAAAAGTTCTAAGTACACAGGCATGTACATTGTTATTACAACTATTTATGTTCACTTTCACACACACATTTTGGGTTAAGGAAATGATGCTGTTAGATACTCATAAATACAGAACATACAATAACTGTTTGTTCAATATTTACACATGTAAATGTAAAACTAATGTTATTGTTATATATAGTTGCCCCTGAAGGACATGTGTCACCTGAGATGGAACAAGTGTCTTCACCTGGGTCAGCCAGCTCAACACTACTAGAAGGTGAGTGTATCATTTGCTGGCCATATAATATGTGCTCTTCTATATGTTATGTTGTCATGTGCATTATTTGTTTTGCACATCTTCTTTAAATAGGATTACTTAGTGTCAGTGAAAATTAAGTGTAAGGCAACATGTATTGTGTTAGTGATGTTAATTATCATGTAGGACTTCTGAGTTTAGAGCAACTTTTCATTCATTCATATTTCATACTGAGTCCAAACATTATTCGTAAGTCAAGGTAGTTTTTAATGAGGTTATAAAACGTATGCTAACATGTTAGGTGTTACTTAGGACACAGTACAATTACATAGTAACACAGCATACATTAACATGCCATTTAATAATGTGTACATTTCTTTTTAGAACATCATGGTGATGAGGATGATGAGTATGATGAGGATGACGCCACAGAAGAGACTGAAATACAATCATGTGACCATGAAGAGGTGCCAATAGAAACTGTTGTACCGCCAAATCGTCCATCAACTTCCACATACGATGCAATTGTAGCTTCAGAGGGAAAAATAGTGGACGCAGAAAATCGTCGCCATTCAGACATGATGACAGTGCTGGAAAGGATGATTGGACTGCAGGAAGAAACAGTATCACAATTGGCACATCTCCACAGAGTCTTCATTGAAGTGCCTAAACAGTTGCAAAAAATCAACACCTCATTCGAAGCATTAGTTGTTCAGCAAACACAAGCTAATTACTGGAGAATGACTAATGTACCACAATTCAACACCTCCCAGCCAGGATCTGTTCATGCAGGTCAGTTTTCACCACATTCATCTGATATTCATTCACCAGGCCCAAATGTTACCGGTCAAGTAGCAGACATTGCTGTGCAGGTTCCTGATGACATCCTACCGCTGCCATCTGTACAAATTCAGCAGCAGACACCTACAAAGGAGGCGACAAAAACAAAACAAGACACACATGAAACAGACCAACCATCACTTGTGCAGTGTCTACCAACTTGCTCACATGTGTCACTGGGCACAAGCCCTGTCCGTGAACAGTCACTACCCAAAAGCCCTGTAGGTGAGTCGCTGCCCAAAAGCCCTGTAGGTGAATCGCTGCCCAAAAGCCCTGTAGGTGAATCGCTGCCCAAAAGCCCTGTAGGTGAATCACTGCCCAAAAGCCCTGTAGGTGAGTCACTGGCCACAAGCCCTGTAGGTGAGTCACTGGCCACAAGCCCCGTAGGTGAACAGTCACTGGCCACAAGCCCTGCCCGTGAAGTGCCAGAGGCCACTCAAAGTGGCTCTGTTGTGCCTAAAGTTGGTGGCAAAAGAAAAAGGAAAATTCAAGAGACAACAAGCAGGCCTGTTACTCGCTCGCAAAAGGAACAAAAAAAATAAATGTTATAATTCAGAAAATATGTCTTTGGCCTTGTTTTGTTGACTTCAGATTATCTAATTACTATTGTATGTATGCTGAAGACTGTGTTGTTTCCAAACTTTCAACTATGTTCTTGTACACGTGAAGTTTTGGAAATGTTAACACTCATAATTAATTGTGTTATAAATATTTATGTTGTAATCGTCTGTTCAGTAATGGTCCACCAGGAGCCAGTTGCTAAGTTTAGAGAAGCTGCCATTGACTTTGCAGCAAAACATTGCATTTGGGTGTGTTAATTGATGTAAGAATTGCATATGCATATTAGTCACATGCAATTATTAAAACACCTAAGTAAGTGCAAACATCTTTCTTGTACGTGTACAGCAGGATTATGTGTAAATTATTACTTACCTTTGCCTTGCTTGGCCATTGTAATTTTGTCCTTTAATCAGTTGTGTGTTCGTTTCTATAACATCTCAGAATGTATAATAATATATATACACACACACACACACACACACACACACACACACACACACACTGAGTGAGTGTGAGTGTGTGAGTGTGTGAGTATATATATATATATATGTATATGTGTGAGTGTGTGTATATATATGTATATATATACACACACACACACACACACTGAGTGAGTGTGAGTGTGTGAGTGTGTGAGTATATATATATATATATATATGTATATGTGTGAGTGTGTGTATATATATATATATATATATATATATATATATAGTACTATATAAACTGGTATACACAAACTAATACACTTCATGCTTCCTTGTGAAAACACTATTTTAATAATACAGGCCTAATGTTTGAGAAATATCCTAAGTATGAGACTCTAACAGTATTGTGCTTAAACAAATGTTTATTACTTAATTCAATCATGTTTCTCACCATTTAAATAGGTTTCATACAAGGTATACTTAATGCCATCAATGTTGTGTGTACTCCTGCAATATAAAATTTTTTTTAATATTATATATAAATATATATATATTTTTATAAGAGATATATTTATATATATATATATATATATATATATATATATATATATATATATATATATATATATATATATATATATATATATATATATATATATATATATATATATATACACACGTATTTAAACTCATGCAGACAGGGAGTTAACCAGACTTTCACATACACACAGAAATGTAAGCGGGGAAAAAACATTTCTTTTTGCAGGTGTGTTTTTACTGATATGCCTGGCTAAGAAATATTTTCACACACTGGTCTTTGTTAGTTTTCAAAAAAACACTATGTGAACGCATTCACAGTCTAGGGATGTTTTTCACAAACGAGATAAAAGAAGGAGAAATGTTTCTCCCACAGTCCCATATCACGAACCACAACTGTTAACCCAATTAGACAAACAAATCCAATTGGCGTTTGAAAGAAGGAGTCAAAGTAGTTAGTTTAGTTGACCTTGACAAGGAAAAACAGGAGTTTGTTAGCCATTCAGCACATTCATTTTGATGAGCAAATAACACAGACCTGCACACAGCTTTTGTGCTACTCAGACATGGCTGATGAATTCGTTAACAATATTAATCCCCTTTTAGGGTATAAGTACATGATCTGTGAAGCCATCTTGAACAGTCGCGGACAGAAAGCAAGCACACGCCAAATCGATGATTTCATTCGAGCAAAATATCCTTATTACCAAGACCGTAAGCATGCACGGAATTTTAATTCCTCAATAAGATTCACTTTATCAAGTAATGACTTTTTTGAACGTGACCAGGATAAGCTACAACACACCTATGGTTTCTGGAAGATTGCCCCGGAAAAACAATTTCTCCTGAAAGACGGCACTTATATTGTCGTGAAAGGCATATTTATTCCTAATGGCAATAGCAATGTATCCGCTACTACTGATCCGTTTGAATCGATACGTGCTGCAATATCTGCAGCCTCCATTCCTGAAACCCACATTGTACAAGAACAAAAGTACTATGATTATGTACCAAGCCTTTCAGCTGAAATTGCATTGGAATGGGAACCGGAAGAAATGAACCTACCTCCCGACCAATTATTTGAAGAAAGCTGTGGCGATTCCTATGAGCGCATCCTGGAGGAGATATGTGCCATACTGGATTCAGCGGTTGGGTTAAGCGTGGATGAAAATGGCTTGCATTTCTGGAGCGACCAGTTGCAGCCAGGCGAAGAGTTAATTCTAGAAGAATGGTAAATATAACAATCGTTATGCGTTGACTCTGCGTTTAAATTTTTTTTTTTTTTGTAACCACCATTTTCACTTTCAATGCGTGGATACAGCGTAACATTGCAGACTGCATAACATGTAGCGATCACAAACAAATTGTTTCCTAATACAATATAGTAGGACCTGAAAGAGTAGTACACATTGCTGACGGAATAAATATACGTACTTTCCTATCCCTTTAAACATATTAGCAACATTTTACCATTACTCTAACACATACCTGTTTTGTTATCATGCAACATCTACAACATTGAAAACCGGGTCCACCACGTATGACGTGGGACCCTTGTCATGGGCCAAGGCGTCCTTAAAAAGGATTAGTGATGTAAGTCCCGCCCCCAAGCGACGTGCGCGCCTCAAAGCCTATTGGCTGTCATGTTTTGTTATAGTAACGGTAACTGCAGTGTGTGATGCGTGCGGCTCAGTGTTTGTAGGCGTACCCTGGGCGTTAGCCGAATGTTAATTGAGTGGGAGGAGTGTTAGCGTGCGTTTCACGCTGGCTTAACATGACGTCACACGTATTGCATTTGCGCATTGTGTTATCGGCCGTGCTTTCTGTTCAAACACGTCTGTTTAAAAAGAATACAGATGTACTCGTTTAGAACGAATGTAGTTTCGTCTTCATTGTATTTGAAATAAAGATGTTATGTTTACTGGTATTTTCAACATGTATTGAACGCACAACGTACGCTTTGTTTTGCGCATGCGCTAACAGTTAGTGGAGCCAAGCGTGAAGTGCGTGCGCACACAAAGATGTGCGCGCACATCTTTCAGTATACAGGCAACGTTCACTTCTTATACATAGTTATGCCTGCTACAAATTTAAAGAAACATTACATACTGATGAACAGTTTTACTTCTAACATATAAGTGACTGACGTGTGTATCTACACAATCATATAGAGCTGCGTAACGCGTTGTCACGGATGCATATCTAGTAAGGTGCCATCTTTGACCATCATGTGTTTGCTGTATTTCAGAGATGTCGGGGAAGATACAATCGGATCAATGTATGATTTCAGAAGAGTCTACCTTTATATGAGATGATTGTGAGGAGGAGCCACCGACTACTATACTACATATGGAACTAATTTTATATTGCTTGCAGCGCTTATTAACAAACAATTAAAAATGTGATACCCTTATGCCTATATTGCATAAGCACTTAATTAACATAATGATGTTGCAAAAGAGTGCCTCATGAATTTTTATTGAGTGTTCTTTAATGACTACTAACATTTTATGACATGGTGTGTTTTATATATAACAACCATTCCCACTCTGCTAACACATTTGTGTATTATAATATGTAATGGAACGTATGACTGTCGAAACTATGTAACAATAATAATAATAATATGAGCATGTTCATGTATAGGGCTGCTAGTTGTACGCAGCGATTTACAGACACATGTTTCAGCCTGAGGTCCCTGGCCCGTGGAACGTACAAATGTTTTTTTGCCGCATGAGGCACAGGGAGATAAAGTGACTTGGCCAAGGTCACAAGGAGCCCACACCGGGAATTGAACCAGACTCCCCTGCTTCAAACTATCAGTGCCAGTGTGTGTCTTTACTCACTGAGCCACTCCTTCTCCCAATGTAAAGGACACTTACAACCAAGTAGCCATTTATTTTTAAAATCTCTTGTTACATGGGTATGTAGATAAAATGGTTTGGGACTGTAGCAAATAATGTTACTGGCCAGATGTTATGGTCCCCTCCAATGCATGATGTTCTGAATATGACATCACCATCATGTTATGAAGTACGTTTCTGTGTATATTTCATTAACCTAACTAACTATAGTTTACTGTGTTTATTAATCGTTTAGAAATACATAGTATAGTCAATATGATGATATAAGCTACCATAATAAAGCTGGTGTTATCATTTGTCGGTGTTATACATGGATCCTACACCAATTGATAGAGACACAAACAGTTGTCTTAAAAAGTGTGTCTATGCTAGTGATGAATGTGCTCCCGTAAGTAAACAAATAAGTACAGTTATCCCCTTTTCTCCAACCACCTCTATATTACATTAATGGAAATTATAAGGAAACATACATAAAATGTGATGAAATGTGAGTAATCATTTTGTAATACAATGCACATGAAAGCTCAAGAGTAGCTAAATGCATATACATGATACAGAAAGTACATATATGTAACATTTGTGTTTAAACCAATATGTTGGGTTTTTAGTTCCAATAATTATAGGAAGATTGAGGTAGCCACATCTTATGAGAGATGTCAGCAAATATACATACCATGATCAGTCATACTGGAGATATACCTATAATGCAAAGGAACAATATATAAATTGCAAACATTGACATGCCATCTTCAGTACCGTAAACAACACAGCAAAGTGTGTATTTGGTGTTAAATGTACAACACCATGTATATTTCATGACATTCAAAATGTAAATCTGCCTGGTGTACACATCATCTGGATGTACATGTTACACTGCACCAATAACATTGTATGTAAGCATACTAGAAGCATGAATGATTATGGGCATAATATGTGTTTTGTCTTAGCATAAGGAATAACACAATGCTAAAATATTATTGCTTTGTTACCCAAGTTGTATTCACATACACACAACTAAAGTACAATTGAAGAGGGATTATATAACCTGTGCAACAATAACATACCGGTGCCACATCCCTTTGTGCACACAGCAGAGAAAAGAAAGGTGTGCAACCCATATTCATCTGTGTCCTAACAGAAGGTTATATAAAGAAACATTATTGTTAATATAACATAATTAAACTATAAAAGTAGTACTAGGAACATATGAGTTTGTACTTACAAGAAAAAAATGAATTGATGAGATTCTGTCGTGTCTGGCCACCACTGGCTGTTTGTTCATTTTCAGCAGCTACATGGGTGGGATG
This sequence comes from Ascaphus truei, assembly GCF_040206685.1. Taxonomy (NCBI): domain Eukaryota; kingdom Metazoa; phylum Chordata; class Amphibia; order Anura; family Ascaphidae; genus Ascaphus; species Ascaphus truei. The sequence goes on from NC_134499.1 coordinate 34,234,377, forward strand.
CTCGTCTACCAAAGCCTCAGCTAGGTCTGACTGTACATTGTGCCTGAGTGCAACATTGTGCAAAATGCAACAGGCAAGGATAATATCAGACACTTTTTGAGGCTTGTATAGAAGAGCCCCACCAGTTCTGTCCAGACACCTAAACCTGGTCTTGAGTAGGCCAAATGTCCTCTCTATAACAGATCTTGTAGATATATGGGCTGCATTGTACCTGTCCTCTGCTTCAGTTTGAGGGTTTAGCACCGGAGTCAAGAGCCACGGCCTAATTCCGTATCCTGAGTCACCTATAATGAATGGAGCACACATAAGCTGACATTAGTGATCAAATTGTACAATGCCAACATTCCTAAATCAACATGTGTTTTGTGTTAGAACATGTAAATATGTACTCACCCAGCAGCCAACCAGGTTCAAAATGTCCCTCTTCGAACGCATGGAAGACTGAAGAGTTCCTCAGGATAGAGGAATCGTGACTGGAACCAGGGAACTTGGGTACCACATGCATTATCCTCATCGTGGCATCACATACCACCTGTACATTGAGTGAATGGTAGTGCTTCCGATTGCGGTACACATGCTCACTCTGACTAGGTGCAATCAAAGCAACATGTGTGCAATCGATTGCACCCAGCACAGATGGTATCCCTGCTATATTATAAAAGCCAGTCCTGACTTCCAGCCACTCTGTTGCCTCTGTAGGAAAATGAATATAATTCCTAGCGCGTCTATTGAGTGCATAGAGAAACTGGGTCAAGGCCCGCGAGAATGTAGATTGCGAGACCCCGCCCACTATGCCCACAGTTGTCTGGTATGACGCGGAAGCAAGATAATGTAATGAGCACAGCATTTTAACAAGCCCAGGGACTGCACGACCTCTGGCTGTGAAAAAATCTAAATCCCCCCTTATCTCCTCATAAAGAGCTAAGATTGCTGCTGAACTCAAACGATAGCGACTTACAATCTCCTCCTCACTCATCCCATCTAACAGGGTTCTCTCCCTGTACAGACGCGGACGAGGCACAAGTTGTCTCCTCTGTCTTCTCCTCTGATCTCCTGTCCCTCTACCTGTCCCTCGGCCTGTCCCTCTCCCTGTCCCTGTCGTATCCGCGTCACTGTCACTGTCCCTCGGTGTGTCCCTACCTTGCCCTATATGATTCTCTTGATCATCAAGCATGTCATAGAAAAGAATGTTCCTGCGTCTCCTAAACATTCGCAACATTTTGAAATGAGTAGCTGTGAATGAGCAGGTAATGTGCGTCCTTTAAATAGGTATGTGATGATGTCAGGTGACATAGTAAAATGCAAGGTGTTACATTAACATAATAAAGTACTTCTGTGGCAAGCTGTGTGCACTTGTTGTTCTAAGTATTTGTTGTGTGTATTCTGCAGGGAATGATGATATTTGGCAATGATGTGACGTGAAGCTTTGTACAAAGATTGCTTGCAAATAAATAGTTGCATGTGCAATGCATGTAACACTTGTGAACGCAAGAGTCAGTCATGTAATGAGACAAAAAGGCTGAGATTGACGTGGGAAAAGTTTTGTGTAACATGTGTAATTATCCATGTTATTGTGACATGTTGGCAACAATGAATAGTCGTGTGCATATGCATGCATTTGTGTAAGGAGGATAGTTGGTATAGAATGAGTTTACAAGGTGTCCCAATGATGAATTACTGTACATGTGTGTATAAGTTAGGTTGAAGTGCTTGTAATGCAACGGTTACAATGTAAACATGCAATGTGATTGAGCGTCCAATAAGTGACGTCATGAAAATAGGGAGGACCCAAAAGTATATGTAAACATGAGAAGACAGATGTACATGAACGTTTAAAGATGCGTGTCACATTACAAGCATTGTGTAATGTAAAGGAAGATGAATATACTGTGTATGTGTGACATGTGTGACATGTGTAACATCATGTAAATAATTGTCGCTGAGTTGAGTAAAATGTGTGATATGATGTGAGGTTCTCCTTTAAGAGTGTAGTATAGTATTTTCCCTTGCCACATCATCACATGATGAGTAATGTGACCCGCAAATGCTGAAAACATGTAAAAGTCGAATGTTATGCAAATAAGACACATCAGCTGTGACACAATGCAGGGAATGCCCCCACACTGTCATGCAAATCCCCCTTGTATTGTGAGCAATGAAACATAAACAGTACTATACTGTTATACGTCCCCGCTCCATTGACTTCCATTGATGTACAGAAGATTTTTTTTTTCTAAGTGCCGTTCCGGCAGCCTTAGCGATCGTTCTCCCGTCCAAACTGCCAACTTTAGTTGGCGGGAGAAATCGGCCATAACATCTCAATTTCGTAGTGCCGATCAGCCCCGATAAGCTGTTTTTTTTTGTTGAATCCAGCCGATTTAAAAAAGTGGCGATCAGTGTCGAAAACAGGCTTATCGGCAGGCGACTGGCCATAACCAAATTATCGGCTCCGAAACCTGGCGATATGAAGCACTTATCGGCGCTTACTGAATCTCAAACCCAATTTTGGCTATAACATGGCCATATTTCCCTTATCAACGCTTACTGCATGAGGCCCTAGGTGTCTTTAATGAGTTTTTCAATAGAAATAAAGACATTTCAAGCCAGGAAGGGCATTTAGTGGGTTTTTGCTAAAAGTGCACTTAATGAGTTAGTAGAGTACCTCTAAAACTACAATATTAGCTTTGCAGTGAATTATTAGAGAACGGAATCATTTTATATCATTAAAACAACTGGATACGTTAATTCAACTGAAGTGATATGATCAATTTGGTAAATATAGTGAGAACTTGAAATTCCAATGAAAATGATTATAAACAGCAAGTGAACTTATTCGTTTACAGTACACTCCTGCTAACGTGCTACATACAGTATAGTAATTAAACTGGGAAACCATGTTGTCTCTAGTATGCCAGTGGTAAAATGAAATAGATGTTCTGATTATCCTGTATCAATGGAGTTCAGAAACAAAAGCACTGGAGGAAAGTCAGCATTGATCAATAAAGACACAGAAAAGCTTAGTCTATAATGAGATGATAGCCATTAGCTGATTATTCTATTTAGTGGTTCAATTAAGAGTTTTGAGGATAGATTACTGTATATAATTAGCTCATACTTACTTTACCCTATCCCACTAATCTCGATATTACTGTTACCAAGAGCTTACTGTGTATAACACTAGTGCATAATCTTAGTGCTTTCTTCTTAGCACCCATGCTGTAATGCACACATATTGCTCTGTGTGTGTTTGCGCTGAAGTCTTGCTCAGCTGCATCTCATTTCACCTGGAGCCTCCTTCTTCTAACTGGACTTGCCTAGAGCTGAGATTATAGTGCCGGCGATGGCGCGTGCAACAAAAACCCAATGTCAATGGAGGCGCACATGAAGCGGTTCAGCCAATGAGGGCGAGCCAGCTTTGTGACGCCTCAGCCACACCTCCCCAATCTCCTGCAGCCAAGTTCACACATCGCTGGGACTGCAGGAGTGCACGAGGCGACACGCTTTGTCATGCGCGGGCGCGCAAGTATTATAATCTTAGCCTTAGGCAGCAACAAGAGTTAACGTTCTGCCCAAGCAAGCGTTTGGAACGTTAAATAATGACTCCTGGAATATCTTACTTCTCCTCTCCATTCTTCCCCCTCCACCCCCCATGTATTTACTGTATCCCTTAATACTGTCACCCACTACTACGATGTCTAGCTTTTCCATGCACCATTCCCCATTGTAGTGGGATACTCTTTGCAGCACCAATCCGCAACTTCTTCTCACCTGCCATGACTATTACCAACAAACTCCTCTCCTACGACAGCTTCCTCTGTTTTCTTCTTCACCTGCTCTGTGATGACAAATCCTCAACCCTAGACCATCACGTACAGTATACAGTACCCATCCTATCCCATCAACATGTCAGTTCCAGAACTTTCTATGTACCTTGCACTTCCAAACCCTCCTGTCTTAACCACATCCCCTGCCTCCATTTCCTGATCACTGTGTAATGCACTCACTGTGTGCAATGAACTAACCACTGTTTATGATCATTTTCTTTCCAACTCTTTCAACCTTCTAGCAACCAATAAGACATGGCTAACTCCCACTGACACTGTCTCATCTGTTCTTTCAGTCATACCTCCAGATCTGGTGCTGGACACCGTGAGGAATAGGCAACCTTCTCTTACTTTTTAAGTTGTCTCCTTGCCCTCATTCCTTTCAAGCTTGCACTACAGTAGTTGTTTCTTCTCCCCCGACTCTCCCCATGTTGACATCAAATTTCACCCGCCCGCACCTTCTTTCCAGTTTCTTGCTGCCTGGCTCCAGCTCTTTCTGTCTTCTGACTTGGACTATCTTATTCTTAGATACCCACCCCGTGAACCTCCTCTTGCACTTGCCATAATACAATACAATGCCACACACTACCTCCAGCCATGCTAACATGTTCTCATGGGAAACCACTGCAGGGCTGGAGTTCAGTTGCTGGAAACAGGCTAGCAGGAGTGACAGACAGTCAATGGTCGGCAACAGGCAGCAGATAGGTATAGGTGGTAGAGGACAGACAGTGGTCACAGGCGGCAGCATTTTTGAAAGATCATTCACAAAAGTGGCTAAAGGGGATGTAAAAAATTTTTTTGCGTCCATGATATACTGTTTAAAAACAATTACATAATGCAATTGAGTAAAAACAAATGCAGCTTTGTTTGTTTATAGTGTAATTAAATTAATTGTATAATTGTGCTGCCCTCTTTACCTTTGATAAGACCAGTAAAGAAATAGATTTGTATTTCAGGTTATTCCGTTTGTTTCTTTATCTTTTGTGCACTATAGTATTGTTCTGTCAGCTTGTATGTACAGTACATGGCCAGTTAGAGTCCTGTTGGGTTTGGGAAATAGACATATGGTTTATTAAAACGTGGAAGTCTTGAGCTTCCCAACAGAAATGTAACTGAGTGACCTGCTACCGAGATCCGTGTAAAGAAAAAAGACAATGTCCTCCAGGCTGAATTTCCATTTCTTACCCTTTCTGTTTTATTTTGAGAGATCACCGCAGATGGTTAAGGCAAACAACATGAAATATAACCTCTCATTGTTAGCATAAAATAATAATGCATTTTCTTGACTACTGGTGGGTATTTATGTTGCAGACTTGATGTAGCAAATAGTGCATTCCTAGTGTACTTTCCATAACTATTCTTCCAAGAGAGTACAACAATATTTACCTTGCATTATGACAAGTTGTCGTGCATGCCATTGGAACTCTATGACAATCACTATATACATATGCATTCAACAGCTTAAACATCCCTTGGTTACATGTATTGATTCCAATTTATCTTTATATACAAGGGGCAGGGGGGGGGGGGGTCTATTCAAGTTGTCACTGTGACAAGAACACCACAAGAGAGCAGTTAGATTAACAAAGCTTTTCCACTATATAACATTCTATGAGGTAACCCAATTTGTTAACCAACCACATAAATATTAGGTCAACTTAGTCATGTTAAGCAATATCATTATGATGCTATGTAATTGCTATGAACAGCCATTCCATCTGCAGTGTGTAAGCTTTGTCCTTATGGACACCAGGAGGATTCACCGTGGCTCAGGCAGAACTATAGAAGTCTGACCAATTTACAGTACCATACTCATGCATTAGTCAATATATATCTATGGCAACAATCACTCTATTGCTCAACGTTTTGTTTCTTGACAGATAATTGCTCAGCTCACTGGCTCATGCTTTTACAGCATCCTTCACTGTTCTGGCCACTTATTACATTCATTTTATTTTATACTTAGAATGTACTACCCTTTCTCGGTTTTTTTATTTATTGTTAAATTTATTTTTTTACTTATTTAAAAATAAATAAAGTACGTATACATTAGTAACCCCTTGTGGACATGGTGCAAACACATAAAAACCACCATAATAATACATCAGTATTTGGCTTTACAAGACACCCCATTTGAGGGGCAATCTCCAACCTATCAAACAAGGTATCCTTATCTGGGGAAAATACATGTTCTTATGCCATCGGCCAGACAGACTAAACCTTAGCAAAATCTTCACCCTCAATCTGTAACATGATTGCACAAACACAATTGCTACCTTTTGTTGGAAAATGTGTATATTTAACAATTCATGCTTTCAGAAGCTCTTTGGTCTCTTTTCAGATCTGCAACAAAGGGATTAAGAAACTTCCTCCCCCGGTTCCACAACATCAGACATAGTAACATCATCTGCAGTTCAAGGACATCTTCAAAATGTATCTTTGTCAATATGCCTAGTGATGTTTTCCTTTGGGTTCACATTCATTTTCCAGGTTTCAAGTATGTAGAACAGATAATGCGTTGGGGCAGAACAAGACTTTAAGCCAAAGGCTTGATGATTGTCCCCTAAGGATATTTCAAATGAGCAGAGAATATTAACTAAATCAGCAACAAGACTCAGGAAACAGCAAAGGCAACTTTTTAGCAGTATATCGACTCCAGGACACGGTTAATTAATTTTCACTGATTGCTGGTAAATGGCTGGATTTAAGGTTATGAACATTTTCTTGTATTCTTTCGTCTTCTAAATGTATGTTGTAGAATATAACAAAAGACAAGAAGTCCCAGAGCTACATCTGACATGACAAATGATATAGTTAAATACGTATCTGTTTTTCTTCTCATATGTGAGGATCATACAGTTAAATGATTTGGCCAAAGCATTATAATCTTGCAGACCACACCAAGGTATCCCTTCTCTTGCAAGTCCTAACACTATCTCTGTAAACATACTCTTTACCTCTCTGATAGAGGAAGGAGTCTTAATATACTGGTCATTCACAGCTGCATCTCAAGACCTGCTATTTAAAGAAGGGCAGGGTGTGCTTAAAACCAGGCAGGAGGGAGAGCAAACCTCCAAACAATTGTTATAAATTCATATTTACAAAAACACACACAGTTCTGAGTTTCCAGGGATTGTGTGTTTGTATATGTTGTACAATACACTTAAATATCTTCTGAATGCAAACAGAACTACACAGGCTTCTCCTATTCAATAATTTACTCAGTAAAATCAGATTGGTCAGATAGTTCTTGTTATGATGAGAATCTCTGTGGTTATACAAAGGTTTCTCCATGTTGTTTAAAATCTTTATCGCAACTTTCTTAAATTACATTCCATCCTCTTGACATTTAAGCAGATATAGGGAGCGCAAAAACCGGAGGGGAAAAAATACAAAATAGTGTAATACTGTATCAAAAATGTTACAAGTTAATGAGGAGAGTCTTCAAAGTGCGCACTTACGACGTATCAGGTGGTAACAGGCACATCAAATATAGGAACCTAGGCATAATCTTCATAAACCAGGTATATAACTTCCCCTGTATTTGGTGTTGAAGAGGTGTATTACTTGTTCCCCAAAAAAGAGAGAGAGAGAGAGCAACAACATGGTGCAGACCGCACTGAACACAGTTCTATAGCTTAATCTTCAGAAATGTACACTCACATTTGTAACAATCTTTTGTGCAGTATGCTAATTGTAATGATAGCAGAGGTAGGTGATCCCTACATGAGAGCTTATTCACACCCCACCACCAATACCGCCGATGAGTTGTTGCGCCATCGGCCGGTCCCGGCGCTTGCGTGTACTTCCCTCTCACGTGGGCTGGCATGGTGATGTCTCTCCCCTCTGATTGGTCGCTGTTGTCCTGTGACTCTACGCGTCTCGCTTATGTGCTTCGTTGGGAGTCATGACATGATGACTCCTGACGAAGCACGTAAGCGAAACATACCCCCACGCAGTGTTTAGGGGCATGTTATGTTGATGTGTTATGTAATGCATGGAGTGATTCTTTGTTAAGGATCACAAGGTACCGATGTGTTCATCCATACCTACTATATAAATACGGTTATAGTATAAACATTACAGTAGTCTGTTGCCTGTTGTCTGACCTAACGCCATGTGTGACATATCAACCAGAACCAGAGAACTCAGTTCCCCACCTCAGCAATAGGTTTCAGAATAAGGAGGATTACACAACATTTATATCTAATAACACGGGACATTTTTAGTAGATTCAGTAGCATGAACATGAAAGTTACACTATTTTTTAGATTCCAGCAGAACGAATTTACGTTTAAAAAAAATCAGCATTTTATAATGACTTGACTCCCACAATATCTAGCAATATGTACAGCTAATTAGAAACCTTTCAGGACCACAGTCATATTATTTTCACAAAAGTAATGGCACAATGTGATTGATAGAATTGTACTATTTCTGAAATGAAAACAGAGAGTACACTATAAAGTTGAGAAATTCCTTTAATATCAGTCTTTTTTATTTATAGATCACTGCACACAGATTGTGGCAGTGCATGCTGAAAAGGCGAAACAGATCGTTCAGGAGGAATGCAAATACATTGTGTTCAATCTGCCGACATCCCAAGTTTACTTTTGCTACTATGTTTTTGGAAGTGACCTTATAGTGAGTTGTCCTGCTCATATTCTCAACAGAAAGATCCTCTGCTTCAGTCACTCAAGTGAGCAGGGCGCCATTTCAGCGGAAGAAAAATAGCCATAGCCTAGGCGAGGTCAAATACCTTGGAAAGCGCTACAACAAAGGTTAAACTGTTGACCAATGAGCCAAAGGCAGAGGGGCAACTGAGCATTTATTTGCACATTGTAGGTAGTAGACAGAGATACCTACACATTGTGATGTCTGATTATCTTCACTGAAGCAGCAGAAAGCTCAAACTAGTGTGCATGGCAACAGGTCTACATGGACATCTTTTGTGTAACATCTGAAATGTCACATATAAAGTGTCTGTGGAGTTAATACAGGTGTTAGAATTGGAGGTGAGGAATACATGAAGAACTGGACTCTGAAACCACAACAACAACTCTACAACTGTGAGAACTTGACTTTCTAAATGCTCTGATAATGTGTACTCTTCCTATCCTTAATACCTGGGAAGTCTCTCCTCCTGCATCTCACTATGCCATCCCTGTTGCTTTTTCGGCTTACTGTTCCTTCACTCCTTTGTAAACGTTTCAGTTATCTCCAACTTCCCCACTCCCCTCCTATCCACATTTCATCATCTCCCCTCCACTTATGCCTGTGCCCATACACTGCACCATTATTTATACACCTCTCTCCCAACAACTTCTTTACCCTTCAATAAAAAGCATCCCCACAAATCCTCTATTCACACCCTCTATCTACTCCTTCCTGCTGCTGGGGATATCGTTACTAATCCTGACCCAGCCATATACACACCTGCTCTTACCCACGCCTCCCTGCCACCTCTTCCCCTGCTAGTGGTGTTAACCTATCTGATTTAATACTGACTAACCTTTAAAACTCGCCTCACAAGTCAAGCATCCCAACAGCCTGCACTCATCGCTTCTGTGCCACACCTACAGTAACTCCTACCACTCATTGTGCCAAGCACTGCCATCTACAGCACTTATTCCCTCACCTGCTGTCTTTAAGTCTCCCATCTTACCACTTAGATTGTAAGCTCTTCGGGGCAGGGATTTCCTTTCTTATTGTCTGGTTTTGCTGCACTCAGTGTATTATTATAATTCCCTGTAATGTATTCTTTGTGAAGCACTGAGTACACTTTTGGCGCTATATAAATAAAGATATACATACTGTACATACATTGTGGTTTTGGTTAAGTAACTCTCTTTTCTGAGTGTGCCAAGTGCTAACCACCAACTGGTTGCGCAAAATAGGATGTAACATAAGAGAAACCGACCACTCGCAATTGCTATAGAGAATAGTATTATTTATGGAGGAGGGTTGTCCTCTGTTGCACTTAAGTCTTCCTTCAAATGAGGGAGATTACCTTTAAAAGCAATGCATGTTATTCATTTTAAATTATTTATGATATAATTAGCATTGGGAAGTCTCTCATAGGATGATCAGATCAGGATAATTTCTGGGGACTTTATGGTTAGAATATATTTAGTATTAAATATTTTCCCGTTTCGGGAATGAAGGAGTAGGTTTTTTTTGCCGCTGATACAGTGCGTAGATCTGATAGTGGAGTATGCCAAAGGAATACATATAAATAAGGTGAAAATGTAAATGGCAGCTGATCCAGCAAACAATCCTAGTTTAAAAAAAGGGTGCATTTTTATTTTAAATGGTTGCTTCCCACTAGCATTGAAGTTAGTGGTTGACGTCCTGCATCTAATTGAACTTTTTCATGGAGAAATAAAGATTCTGGAGGGTTTTCTTTAGATGAAATGGGAATTTCATCTCTACACATGGCCAGTTCAGTCCTCTCTCTGAAACAAACTTCAGACAATGTTCCAACACTGGTTTGGGATTCACAATAGTGGAGCTTGTATAATTGTTGATCCAGAATACTTGGTGAATGCTTAAGGATTGTTTTGTTTTTAGATGACATAAACCTGTTTAAGTCATAACACATTATCAGTGCACAAGGAAATTCATGCTATTGACATCCATTATTCTCTACATGATTCTAAAGTTGATAATTGCTGATGGTTGGTCATTTTCTAACACACTGGTGGTTAATGTAAATATGATCAAAAAGCCGGATATTATATGATCAAGTATGCCCCTCTTTTTTACAACAGTACATCAATCAAAACGAAAAAAGGGCAAGAGAAGGGCAATACTGTAGGAAGGTTATAATGTACTTCTCCTGCTTTCATTGTCTATAGATATACTGGCAGATCAATTTTGAGCTGCAGCCGTCCTTCTGAGGAAGGACATACAGTATAGCCAGGGCACTGGGCGGTTTCTAATTATCCCCTCGGTTGCTAGATATAACGACAGCCACCTCACTGTTTCATGACTCAGAAATCAGAAAGTTATTTCCCGTTCCATGTCCTTATCGCTGAACTAGAAAAAAAAATGACAACATCATTTCATCAAAATCACTTCTATGCCTGAACTGTTTAGTCATTGTGGATGGGGGCTGTATGTTTTCCTTCTCAGCGTTGGTAATTTTATATGATATCTGGAGTTGGGATTGTTCGGCGTCGCTGTACTTTTGGTATTCCTGTATTATTGGATTTTGGTTTCTCTTATGATCCGGATGTTATTGGCGGTACCCTCCCCCTCACCCCGCTCCCTTTCTTTATTTCTGTATCCCTTCCCTTATGTTTTTCAAAAACGAAAATAAAAAATACTTAAAAAAACAAAAAACACTTCTATGCCATGCAACTTACTTTGTGTGCGTGTGAAGAAGAGCAGGGCTGTATAGAATAAACAATTCCTCATTGCAAATATCCGGTCAATAAAGTACTACTTTGTATAATTGTGGGCGCTCCGTGGAATTATATTGAAAGTCTCTTTATTGCACTCAAGTATAAACAACAGCAATATTATGAGCAAGATTTGAAGAGGGGAGGAGACTAATGAAGCATAAGGAAATACTGCTATATTATTATAGGCTGCAGCTGCGGTGATACAAATCTGTCACCCGCTGTGACATATGATATTATTGCAAAAAAGGTAAGAGCCAACACAGCAGATGGATAGAAGGTTGACCGTAGATCAAGAATGAATTTTGGACTGGAAACAGTAAGCAATTTCTGTCTCGCATGGATCAATGCTGTGTATGAGGACTGAGAGACCTGAGTAAGAGGCTGAGAGCAGAGGCACAGCCAAAGTAATTCATGCAGTGCAGTTACCAGGGTGCGAGTGGAGAGAGGAATCAATTATACTGTACCATCTATATCCATTGGGCCCATACACACATGGTAGCATTATGGGTATCAGTCTACTTATGTATATGAACATTATTGCTTTTCAAAGCTTATTTTTTTAATATAGGTAAGATTCAACATTTTTATTTCAGTCATTATTTAGCCACAACACAGCTTGTGAGTTAAATGTCAAATATGACTCATCTCAAATTTAGTCACTAGAACAGGGGGGACCTGTGGCCCAAGGGCTGCATGCGGCCCTTCAGTGTGTCATGTGTGGCCCCTGAATGGGAAGATGATGACAAAAATGGGGACTATGACTGCAGAGAGACCATAGAGACATGGAAGAAGAGAAGCCAGAGTGCCCCATAACCAGCTCTTCTCCTGAGCTCCTACAGACCAGCGACCCATGGTGGTCTCCCAAACAGCACAGGGTACAGTGAGTATACACCCCGTCTGCTGAGAGCTCCATGTGGTGCCGGCTGTGGAGACTGGAGGGCAAGGTATGGACAATGACCCCACTGCCCCCCTTCTCCCTCCTGTCATCCCCTTGTCTCCCTGCCCCACTCTGCTTTCATATCCACTTGCCCCCCACTGCCCCATGTCACCCTCTATTCCTCCCTCCCCATGTGTCCCACCCTCTCCCCCTGTTCTCCATGTGTCACTCCCTCCACGTTTCACCTTCTTCCCCCTCCCCAATTTCACCCCATCTTTCTCCCCATCCCCATGTGTCTTCCCCTCTTCCCCCCCACCCATCTGGCACCCCCTATCCTCCCCACCTCCCACTTGTACTCTAGTCAAGTTATACCCAGTGTCAGTGTAGTACCGTCAGATTATGCCCTATGTTAGTGTGTTGTGCTGCTGGCTACACACTCTCAGTGTATTGTGCCGTCAGGTTGTATTCTGCACTATACACTGATACAGAGCATACCCTGATGGCACTTTACACTAACAGTCAGGTTATGGTCTGTGTCAGTGTATACAGGTATCAATTAGATTTTTTTTCTTATTGTGGCCCTTTGACCATGAGACAGGTAAATTCTGGCTCCAACACCCAGCCAGCTTTACCACCGCCCCACCCCCCCACCCCCCAAAACTACAATACAGCCGGTGCTCGCTTACCCGACTCGCAAACCACCGTCGGATAACGGACCATTGGATTGCGGTCCATGTTAATCCGCGGCGGTGAGCATCAGATAAGCGGGTCCAACGTCGGATAATGCGTCTAGCAGACGGGATTTTGCGGTGTCGGATAAGGCTGCGGCCCCGCTTGCACTGACCACGCTCATGCTTGAGAGCGGTGACGTCACCAACTCTCTAAGCACGAGTGCCGGGTGTCCTGCCTATTTCGCAAGCTCGCGCGGGCAAGTTGAGCGCGCTTGAAAGTAAAAATTTTTGTTTACTCAAGCGCCAAGCTTGGGTGAGTGTGCGAGCCAGCACACGAGCGCGCGCGCGCGCGCACCGCATGAGTGGGGACTTGCACATGTAGATTTATTTAAGTAAAAGTGGCAAGCGCGGTCAGCACCAGCGGGGCCGCAGTCTAAGGCATTCAACGGTAAGCGGGACGTGGGATACCGAGAACCACCTGTATAGAATGAAGTGCAACACGTACAGGTATAATGTATTACGATAGAAATGACAAATATATATACTTTTTACATTAATGAAGATCATTTAAAAACAGCCACTTAAGGAACGAAGAACTCGCTGTCAGAAAAGCGGCTGCATTTTAGCATGTGAAAAACACAAGGGAATATTTCATTGTTCAGGTGGAAAAACATACGGTAACTAAAAGACTATCAGCTGCGGTTCCTGATTACTCTTAATCAATATTGTGCATGTTCTGATTATGTTCAAGTCATCACAAGCCATTCATTATTGATCAATATTTTGACACTTTAACATCTGAATTGTTACAGGCAAAGCTGGACTGCGGGAAAGGAAAGGAAAGCAGAATGCAGCTCAAATGATTTACTGTGTGTGGCATTTTCAATAGCACTAAATATCACAACGAAGTTGCATTGGCATGGCTATCCAGGAGGAAATGAAAAACATTACATTGTATCATCAGGCTAGAATATAAATCAATTCATAACAAGGAAGATGATATAGATATTGTGTGCTGGGTGATAATGGTGAAAGGCGGGGTTGCAGACCTGTCTTAGACATGCAAATGAGCATACAGTAATATTTCCATTTGTGATATATATATATGTCAATGGATGAAGTGTAGGCAATGGTGTAATTGTATTTTTCCTTTTTAATTCGTTTTTTTTAATTTATTTAAAATATATAGGGGTTTATTAATTTAACTGCAAAACCCTCACTAATTAGCAACACCGGAGGAGAGCAGGCAGGGGGGGCACAGCACAGGAAGTTTGAGCACCCCCGAACTAAGGCATGGGTGTTCAACTCAAGTCTTCAAGTCCCCCCAACAGGTCAGGTTTTCAGGATATCCCTGCTTCAACACAGGTAGCTCAATCAGTCTCTGCTTCAGCACAGGTGGCTCGATCTAAGGCCCAGCCTTGCCATCATGTTAAACAAGCGTTAGTGCCCTGGAATAGGACCACACGTTTTAAACTGGTTTCTCTCTTCTTCTTTTTGTAATATCAAGAAATGAACAGTATGTGTCTATCTCTGGCTCTAATTTTTGATGGGATCTGTGAGTTCCTTCACGGCTCAGTTTTGGAGCCCTTACTTGGGATCCCTTACTCTTTTCTGTATCTATAAATGACCTGCACACAATCTGTAAGTGGAATCGGACGTGTGGTTGCGGACGCCTCGTTGCAAAGTGCATTGTGTGTGTTGTTCCCTTGTTAAAGTTTCTAATGTATTTTTCCATTAAGGCTGTATCCTTGTAAGTAGAGTTTTCAACCGCAACATCATCTCAAGCATTCATGACACCATTCATAAAACCAATCGCAAAGGCAAGCCTTAGTATAAGAGGATGCAGAGAAATAATACAATCAATAATATTCATTGGGACTCATTGTAGTGTTCAGTAACAAAAGTTACTTTATCATACTGAACACGCAGGCCCAGATCCACAAAAGGGGGCTAATATTTAGGACACCTTTACTCCCATTCATGGGAGCTGAGTCGTGCTAACTCTTAGCACCCTTTTGTGGATCAGGGAGATGGTGCCTCTGTGCTTTGATGATGCTGTCAGGAGTTGGCACTATACTCCACAAGGTGTAGATCTGGGAACCCCCAGAAGGGAAGAGGTAGAAATATCTCAATGGTTACTGTGACAGAGTAAATAAAAGTCACCAGCTATATGCCTGGAAAACCTATGTCTAGTCTGCAGTGCAGCACTGACTAGGTTAACTTCAGCTGGGAACCTCAGGACAATTAGTGGATCCCAGCTGCCTAATCAAGGTATGTTAAAAACCCAGGCTGTAGACACATGGTGCTGGCTGTTGAGGAGAGAGGAGTAAGCTGCTGGAGAGATTACTGAAACAAGGTCTGTTATCTAAGGAAAATGAATTATGAACTGTCTGTCTCCTGCATAGAAGAGGGTAGCTGCGTGATCTTTACACTGTCTGCTATAGAGAAACTGTATGGTTTTGTCTGCTGAAGAAAAAGCCAGTTTTCTTTTTGTTTGCTGATGAAAAGCTATTTTTGTTTTTGTGTGCTGTATATCTTTTAAGGCTGAATAAATAAGCCTTGTCAAGAAACCCATGTGTGTCGTTGCATGTACCCTGCAACAGTTACCAAAAGCAGAACATACAAGACAGGACACACAAGAGCAGAGAAATAGTCAGGTGGGAAAAACAGGGTAGGAGAAGGACTTGGGGCAGACAAAGACAAGCAACAGTGCAGCAGGTTGCAGGCAGAGCCCGACTTACAAACAGGCCCATCAGGTCCCGGCCTAAGGCCCCTGAATTTTGGGGGGCCCCTGGCCAGGTCAGGCCCAATAGGGCCGGCCTTACCTCTAGTTTTATTTTTCCATAGCTGAAAACCTGAATCTGAAATGGGCAGTTTGTCGACGGTATAATCAGCGCATTGTTTTTAATTGTTGCAGGCTGCTCTGTTATCGGAAGCTTTTAATTAAACCCTGACTTCAAACGGAGTTTAAACCCTAATTTTAAACCATGGCGGGTGAAGGCGGGGTGTGGTACGCTGCTGAGGGCTCTTTGTAAATAACAGTGCTTTCATTTTGAGGTGGCGGAGGCACCATGCGTGATGTATTTATTTTTGGGGTGGGGGTCGGGGGACCTAGTTCTTGGTCTAGGGTCGCCAATTGGGTAAATCGGGCTCTTGTTGCAGGTGATTCGTTGTGATGTACAGCAGGGGTGCACAATCTTTTCCCCCTGTGTCCCCCTCCCGGCTCTCCCCCCCCCCCTCCTCGCACCCCCTTACTTACCTTGGCTCCCGCGTTCTGACATCACGACTTCACGTGACACCGCAGCTGTCTGAGCCAAAGTAAGTGAACTTTACAGAGGCCTTTGCTGCTCTACCGGCATTTAATTTAAATGCCTTCGGGAAGCACGAGGGCCTCTGTATTTCCCGCGCTCCCCGCAGAGAACCCAGTTTGCGCACCCCTGATGCACAGTATGTTAGAGAGCATTCTAGTTAAAAGGAGGAGATGAGTCAAAACCACACAGATACCCAGTAAGCTCATATAACCTCCAAATATTACCACAATATATATATATGTATACAAGTGTCAAAAGGAGTGCTACTGGGCGTGGCATTGTATACTACAAAAAACAAAACACAAAGGGAGCCCAGAGCTACATCCAATATGACAAAAATACACAGTGAAATACCTATATATATATATATATATATATCTTGAAAGAAGGGTAATTTAGTTTAACCCTTTGGCCAAAGCATTATAAGCATACGAGCCACTTCAAGGCATGACCAGATACCGCAGGTCCTAACACTAACTGATTAAAATTCTTATTTACCTGCATAATTACAGGCAGAATGATCTGCATTGGATCTGTCACAACCAGCTGCATGAAAAGACCTGTACATTTGGAAAGTGGGGAGGGGCGAGCTTAAAACCTGGGGAGGATGGGCCACAAACCTCCAAAACAGCTGAGACCAGCTGGACAAATATATATATATATTTAGGTATTTCACTGTGTATTTTTGTCATATTGGATGTAGCTCTGGGCTCCTTTTGTGTTTAGTTTTTTGTAGGATGAGTCAAAACCCCAAGATTTTTATAAGCAAGGTTGGAGTTAGTTACCGTATACTAAATACAGGACTAGCCATTTAGTTGATGAATCATTTCAATATTTGTGAAACTCCTGGGCTTTTTCAACGTTCAATTACATAAATGTACCTTCAAATAAAATCAAACTGAAATCAAGGGATTCTTTCTGAGAAAAGAAGAAGATCGGGGCGAACCAGAGGGCAAGAAAAAGAAGACACTTGTGTACTCTCAAAGAAATTCTAGCAAGCGATTCATAGCCTTCAGGCTGAAGATGACCCATAAATACAGTACAAAGTATGGATGGAAGCAGAATTTATTTTGCTGGACCCCTGAGGATTTTAATGCTGATGGTGTTATAAAAGTTATAACAGGAATTTCAGATTGAAAGGAAATAGAAACTTAACTCATTCTGCAGTGCTATACACAAACATGGGACTTATATATTTCGGAAAGTGTTCATTTTTACATCCTCATAAGCAAATACGTATTATTCACGGAATATCTTTTTTTTTTTCATTCTCTAGAAAAAGGTTTAAACAATTGTAACCCTCCCGGCTCCAAAAGAGTTTACATCCGAGTGACTATATACATGGCAGTGCTCAGTCTCTCGTACCTGTTCAGGGTGCTCAGTAGGTGCCGGCTGGGTGTGGATGCTTGAATGTAACCCGGATGGGCGCCAGGAACGTTTATAGCCCATATGGTGCTTTATTGAATAACTGTCTATAATGTGTCACAGACACTGACATACTTCACTGACTGATAACTTGTGGCAAATAATAATAGGCAGTACTCATCCCCTTTGTAGCTCCCACTTTTATGCTGGGGAGGTACTTGGCTTGTTACCCGCAGTTAGGGTTAAACTGGTGGTCTCTTGCATAGAGTTAGTGCTGCCCCATGTTAAATGGACCTCTTGGGAATACACTTCAGGTTGCAGAATTAGGAACCTGCTGCTGTGTACTGCATACTTCTTCCATACCTATCTGATCAGGATTGCACTAAGGATCTTCCAATTGGGGTTGCAGACCTGCCTAACACATGTGAATGTGCACACAAGTGATCTTTTTATTTGTTATATGCAATAAGGTGGAGGTTTCTTGTTGCCTTTTTCACCCACCATAACATAAAACACACACACATATATATATATATATATATATATATATATATATATATATATATATATATATAATATATTGAAGAGAGGGGTTCAGTGGGTAAAGGCAGAAGGGTGCTAGTTTTATCACACTTTACTCCAATTCATTTAAATGGGAGTAAATGGTTGCTAAAGTTTAGCACTCTTTTGTGGATCTGGACTCGAGTCTGAAACCAGTGATATTGCCCTTGAAGTAGTAGTGCTTGGTTCAAATTCCACCCAGCTCTTTGTGACCTTCGGCAATTCATTCCATCTCATTACTGGCCACTTATTCTCTGGCTGGGTCAAAAACCCTCAGATTCATATTGGTCCTTCAACTCCTCCAGCCAGGGCATTATTGAACAGTAATGTTTGCAGTAATGCACATCATTAGGTAGACAGTAGAGGGAAAACCTATACAAGTGCATGAAAAGTTTAATTAAACTAATTGAATTAAGAAGTCCCTGCCCATCAGAGCTACAACAGCTAATCTCACATCTATTGGGGAACTTTTGTAAACCTTGAGGGTGCGAGATAAAACTTGTGTGTATTTCCACTGTTTTGCATTTTTGGACTTAACTAGAATACCAGCGAATTGCTGAACATTTGCGAGATTTCAATATTTTGGCCATATTATGCGGATTTGCAGAGCCAGAATAAAAATAGCTTTAAAAAAAGACTCTCTCACACGGTTTGGACATGCAAGGAGGGCTTTTAGAATACGGCAACAAGCTAATTTGTGCAAAAAAGACTCTTTTCACACGCATATGAACTTATCACAGCTACTGCAGCAGGGCCCTGTGTGTACTGTATGTGTCAGAGACTTCGACAACAATTTTTGTTGTATTTCTGCTGAGAACCAATTTTCCCATTCCTGGATTTTGAGTTCCCCGTCGCTGATTCTTCCCATGATATTCCTACTCACTCACCCTCCTTGCCTCCGTATAATGTGACCAAGACAAAAGTGAATGATTTTTGTGTTTTAGTTTTACTTTATTCCAAAAAAGTAATTTTTAGTTATAAAACGGAGCAATGGTCCGAGAACAAAGATATGAAGAAACTGTCTTTGTCCCTACGCTGGCCGTAAAAGGACTTGTAAAACCACAGATTCTACTGTCAGTATTGTGGAGGGCTGCCTTGATGACTTAGACAGATTGCATCTTCAAGACATTAGGCTTCTAACAAACTTCTCTTGCATCACAGCTGTGTCACATAATTGATATTGGCATCATTACAGACATAAACATTAGTGGATTAATTCTGAATTATGATGCAGCTGTTTCAATAACCTTGAGATTGGTTATTCCAAAATGTCTGCAATAATTACCCGGTCCTGTGCCATTTAAAAGCTACCCAGTAAACGCTATCTTAAATGAGATATGGGGTGAACATCAGCAAATCTGCACGTGCATTTTATTAAAAAGTATCATATTAAATGTTTGGGAAACTAGCTATAGTGTAATAAGTTTTTTTTATTCGTTACATGTGCTTCATTATGCCAGCATGGAACACATTCGACTATAGAGAACAGCGCAGTGTACTCTGCTTGGCCACCCTAGAAGCAATTAAGTTTCTGGTGCCAACTTGTCAGTGATATTGGAACCCCATGATAGACAACCTAAACATCAGTTTATTTATAAAGAAAAAAAAAAAAAAAAAAAAAAAAAAAAAAAAGAAAGAAAAACCTGGCGCCAAATAGTCAGTGGAATGTCCTGTACTCCTCAAGGGATCCGCACACTTGCTCGACAGACCATGCAAAGAAAAGAACACAAACAAACAAAAATCATAGCGCAACACTGTAGGGTAAGCAGTACTGCACTAATACACACAAACAGTTAAGAATCCTAGCGATTATTAAAACAATTATTTATTAAAAAGAACTATGCCAAGACCGACAATGGCAAATACAAGGAACCGCAGGTCATCCGGAGCACAAAAATTGGAGCCCTACTTACATACAGCAAGGTTTAAGCTCGCATGGTAGGAACAAGTCCTAGGTAGAGATGATCTCCCTGGCAGGTGATGCCTCTGCTCCACTGCGGCTCAGACACCAGTCAGTCCTTACGTTGGTAACCGGAACAGCTCCGGCCGTGGGGGCTGGTGTGCGGGGTCCACTATTTGACTGACTTTGGACGTTTAAGGACATTTGGCCTTGGAGCCCAACTTTCCCTTCAGCCTGCCAGCTGTTCCTTTAAGGCAACGGGCACTATCGCGCGCGGGCGCGCAGAGACTTCCTGTTGCTCCGTAGGAGGAAGTGAGGCGTGTGTCTACACGCGGTGCAGAGCTGTGGACCCCGCACACCAGCCCCCACGGCCGGAGCTGTTCCGGTTACCAACGTAAGGACTGACTGGTGTCTGAGCCGCAGTGGAGCAGAGGCATCACCTGCCAGGGAGATCATCTCTACCTAGGACTTGTTCCTACCATGCGAGCTTAAACCTTGCTGTATGTAAGTAGGGCTCCAATTTTTGTGCTCCGGATGACCTGCGGTTCCTTGTATTTGCCATTGTCGGTCTTGGCATAGTTCTTTTTAATAAATAATTGTTTTAATAATCGCTAGGATTCTTAACTGTTTGTGTGTATTAGTGCAGTACTGCTTACCCTACAGTGTTGCGCTATGATTTTTGTTTGTTTGTGTTCTTTTCTTTGCATGGTCTGTCGAGCAAGTGTGCGGATCCCTTGAGGAGTACAGGACATTCCACTGACTATTTGGCGCCAGGTTTTTCTTTATTTTGGTTTATTCTGTTAGTACTGGCAGTATCACCGGGCAGCCATCCTTTATTATAAGTTTTTTAATATCACACTGTGTATTACACTTTAGCGCTAGTTCACATTTTTTTTTCTTCATTATTTATAAAGAAACTACTCTTTAGTAGGGAGGAGTGCAGATTTAACAGAAAAATAGACAAAGAATCCTGTAGGAATTGGTAAAGCCCAACTGAAGACTCATCTCAATATTGGCACTGTACACTTTGTACATTAGCTTTGCTTTATTAGCAGTGCTTTGTGACAGGTGTAATCTCTTTTAAACATTTTACAAGTCAAATATGCATAAACAGAAGCACTGTGCAGCAATCTTTAAGTGCTTTCCTTCACTTGTAAAGCATTTTTTCACAGATAAACCTATAGCTTTATCATTGTCTCCGACCCACGCTACCATCTGACAGAATCCTTCTTTCCTAAATGCAATTCGAATGGTTGAGAGCAAGTCTTTCAGTGCGGAAATGTATGGTTACATAGCACCGAAGAAGAGTTTCCTCTTGAAAGCTTAATAGAATCATGGACTTTTTGCGCCACGTTTGTTTTGTTTGCAGATTTAGCCACTTGTTTTGCCTTTTGCAATTGACAAGTAGGATGCATTTTGATTATTTTTTTTGTATCGATTTAAAAACTTCCAAATATATTTCATACACTAATTGGGGTCTGGCAACAATGTCATCAACAACGTTAACTGCAAGTATACAGTTTCTTTCTCATAAATCCTCATTTTTCAGTTCCTGTGACTTTATCATTTTATGAAATTCTGGCGGCAATCACAGTTCTACCAATGGGCTTAGAAAACAAGTGAGAGATTTGCTCTGCTTGCCTCTGCTGCTGTGCCCTCCTATTGGAGTTGGCGCTAATGATATTGTTATCCATTTTAGTGGGTCAATACAATGTTCTAACGTCTTGCAGTCTCCCTTACTCCAGTGGTACTCCACTGCAGTACTCTAAACGCTTGTTTAACATCTTATGACGATATGGGCAATGAGGCTCTTATAATAAAGGTGAAGCCCATCCGTGGCCCTATTGTCTGGATGAATAGGCAGGGTTGCCCTCTATATACATCCTATTGTGGCTCACCTGGCCAAGTATATTATCTGAATGTATACAGTATGTGTAAAACTTTATTTGCTGTGAAATGTATTTGTGCTTGTGTAACTGTGTGTTTCTTTGTTTCCATTGCAGGCTAGGAGGTAATACACTTACCCAGCCTATACACCCAGAGATTAGGGTTTAGCTAGTTTCACAAGGGGATTGAGGAAAAAGGGGAGTGGGGATGGGACAGCCTCCTATCTGGGAGATGTTGGTCCGATAAACGGAGCTATTGTCTGCCCCCGTGGCGCCAATATCAAGAGCAGATGCCCTGTGATTTGTCGCCACCCCATTGTCCATAATTTCTTCTGGAAATGGAGAACCTAGAAAAGAGGCAGCCGATCTGAGCTCCAGAGACATTGCTGAGGCTAGCGTGGAGATGGACTAAGTGGTGCAATCTGAGGTTGTGCCTGAGAAACCTGAAACCAAGGCTGCCTGCTATTCCGAGCAGGAGATTTAAACCTGGCTGACTGCATTTGCTATGATTCCCCCTGTATTATCTGTGTGGATTGAGTATGGCTCTGTTGGTGATATTGTTTTGTGTATGCTGCTCTGACCAGAATAAATATACTTTCATTTGATCTCTGTGTCCTGTCTGGTGCTTTATCCCATGAAAGAGTTCTGGTCTCCCATGACAGATATTTTTGGTGGTAGATGTGGGATTGCCAGGCTCAGGGCTGAACTACTCGAAGGTAGTTTGGACTGTGGGTCTTAATCCTTGAGACCACAGGGCTATGAACTACGGACACTCCGTTCACCATCAGAGATCACCTCATCCCTCTAGTCATCTTAGATGTCAGATGACCCAAACCAGACGATGGCATGGGATTCTGATATGAATAATTTCACATTTCTTTTTTATGTACCAATTATATTTTCCACCAAACATAAGATGGAAATCTCCCTTGATGCTCATCATAACAAAAGGTGAATTTATATTTTCATCAGCAGTGTTTGCTGGAGTGCTGTTGGCGGTTTATTTTTCCCAAGTTCTTTCATCTTTAAATCAAATGCTGATCGGGGATGAAAAAACTCATGCTATTCAAATAGCAACAACAATGAGAAAGAAATAACAGTAAGAGGAAACTGAAGAAAATGATGGTTGTGTTAGAAATATTGCTCAGTCAACGATGGTGAAGATGAACATGGAATAACCTTTTGAAAGTGTTCATTCTTGTGGCAAACTTGAAAAATTATAGAGAATTTTAAATAGGTCAATGGAGACTAAAAAAAAAGTTATCTGGGGGCACTTTTATACGTAATGTTATCTTTAGCTAACAAAAATGTATTTTACATTAAACATTAGTAGGGGGTGGGCCAGGAATTAAAATGTTCTTCTTGTTGTACTTATTCTGTTGCCAGCAGACAAAGCTTTAGAATCCCTTAATGCATTTTTCATTTTCATGTTTAAAAGTCTATCCTCTTTGGGGAAGTGTATTATAATATATTGTATAGAAAAAGAAAACCGGCGCCTTACAAGTTCAGTAGGATATAGGAAGTCCAAAATGATATCATTAAAGTCCCCACAAAGTCCTCTGTAGCAAAAACGATGGAAGAATTGCTGTGCAGCTCCCACCGTGCATGAAGAGTTATGTGGAGGAAAAACAAACAAACAAAATTATGGTGCAGTATGTCAAACTAATATAACTGACAAGATGACCCAAAACACTAATGACAAAACAAGACAGACAAATTAAAAAGACAATAGCAAGGCTAATAATGATGGAAGTTCCAGGAAGTCCCGCCTTCCAGTTACGTGACATCCGCTTGGAGGTCCCGCCCCATAGTGACGCGGCATCCATCAGAGGCAGGGGAATCACAGGAAGGCGCTTCGGTTACCACTGCAGTGTACGAGCAGTACAGCGTTTATCTCCATTGCCTGTTACAATTTGGCATCTTGTGAGTAGGGTCCCAATTTTACAATATCTGGAACTGGCGATTTTCCAGTCTTCTGGAACCCTCCATTTATGTTGTTTTAATAAATTAGCTTTTTATCATTATTAGCCTTGCTATTGTCTGTTTAGTTTGTCTGCCTTGTTTTGCCATTAGTGTTTTGGGTCATCTTGTCAGTTATATTAGTTTGACATACTGCTCCATAATTTTGTTTGTTTGTTTTTTCTCCACATAACTCTTCATGCACGGTGGGAGCTGCACAGCAATTCTTTCATCGTTTTTGCTACAGAGGACTTTGTGGGGACTTTAATTATATCATTTTGGACTTCCTATATCCTACTGAACTTGTAAGGCGCCGGTTTTCTTTTTCTTTACGGTATCCAAGTGTCTGATTGTACAATCAGCACTCACCTGGCGGCCTAATTCCACCTACACTAGGGTTTAATATTTAATTTATTTTTCACTATTTATAGCGCTGTTTTCACACTGTCTTTTTCTTTCACTTTCTTTTGCTAATATTGTATATTATACTATCATTGTAAAAGTGGTTGGTCATATAGAATACTGTGTGTGCTTTATTTTCCTAGAGTCATTTTAATATTTAAATAGGTTTGAAAATGTTGGAGGCATCTATTTAAATAGTTTCTATCCTATAATAATGACCATTTAACTTCTTCTGCCAGCACAATTGAAGAGCAAACCTATGAAGTTTAAAAAGCGGAGTACGCTATAATTCCATCTATGAAGGACTCTAATGCTGGTCACCCTAGTACGTATCATAACCTACAGCAAATCTGCATTTAGTGCCATGTGAATATGAATGACCTTACTGCCACCATAATACTTTAACCCCATAAAAGTTCTATTGTATGAATGTGTTCTTGGAAGATATAATGAAAGGTGTCACATCCTGCAAAGAATTGCAAAGCCTAGATCCTCTCTCTTTCAGAAACCAGTTTTGCTGTTGTGTTACTATGGAAATGTCTATTGCAAGGATAGACAATTTCAGGCCTCACGGAGCACAAACAAGCAAGGTTTTGAGTTTCTCTTTAATGCATATGTATATACCTAATTTACATGTCATTAGTCCAAAAATAATTGAAACTAGGTCAATTTACAAAAATATTTATTATCTGAAAAGCTTTGCATGTTTGTGTCCCTCCAGGACAACAGTTGGCATAAGATGCAAGAGCAAATTACTAAAGAGCTCTCTGCTGCAAAAAGGTATTTAGTCATATCTATCCGTGTGTATGCACATGGTCAGATGTGATGATAGGCAGCGCATAATGATATCATTAGAATCTGAATGACATCTCCATGCTGCGTAAAGTCTCATCCCATGTGGGACATTTTTTTTTTGCACAGTTGCAGTATTACAAATAACACAAGAACATGGGTTCTTTACAGTAAGGGCAGTTAAAATGTGGAATTCATTACTCATGGAGGCTGTGATGGCAGATACAATAGATATCATTAAAAAAAAGGTTGTACATCTTTGTAGAAAGAAAAGCTATACAGGGATATACCCAATAAGTAAACATGGGAAGGATGTTGACCCAGGGAGAAATCTGATTGGCAAACGCCCACAGCCCATGTAGCTGAGAACCCAAATCCACAACATCACATATATTGTGTCAAAAAGAGTGCTACTAAGATTGTGATCTATTGAATAAAACAAAAGACAAAAAGGCCCAGTGCTACATCTAACTTGACATATTATAGCGTTGAATACTTATCTGTTTATCTTCTCATTATCAATGGTCATTTATGGTAGTTCAATTCTTTGGCCAAAGTATTTTAAGCCTCTCAAATGAAGGGAGAGCTGTCTTTAATAGACTGGTCATTTACAGGTGCTTGGAGAGGTTAGGGCAGCTTTTTGCCGGCGCAGCAGTGTTAGGACCTACAGTACAGATGGGCCATACTGTGAGGTGGTTGTTGGCTTAAAATAGTTTGATCAAAGAATTCAACTAAATAACCCTTGATAAGGAGAAGATATACAGGTGTATATAATATGTCAAGTTAGATGTGGCACTAGTCCTCGTTGTCTTTAGAAATCTGATTGCCGTTATTTGGAGTCAGGAAGGAATTTATTTCTCCCCTTATGATATATCATTGGATGATGTGTCACTGGGATTTTTTGTTTGACTTCCTCTGCATCAACATATTGTAATTACAAACATAGGACAAGTATCTGTCGTCTAAATTTAGCACAGGTTGAACTTGATGGACATATGTCTTTTTTCGCCCTCATCCACTGTGTAACTATGTAACAATACAGGGGCGCAATTAGAAATTCTGATTGGGGGGTGCAGTTTTACAAGCCCTCCCCATCGATATCACGACGTCATGTTAAGCAGCATTGTCATGATGTCACTGTGTCATGTGATGGCGTGTTGTCAGGACAACATGCTGCCATGTGCCACGGCGGCATCGCTATGATGCTGCGACGTCGACGAGAAGAGCTTCTCTCATTCAGTGACCCGGCTCTCTCCCCCGGCAATCAGCTGTATTGCTGTGGGGAAGAGCCTGCGGCCTCTGTAAATTAGATACCAATTCTTGGGGGTTGTAAATGCCCCCTTGCACCCCCTCTGGCTGCACTACTGTAACTATGTAACTATATAACAGAACATCATTGCTTTTCTGGAAAGTTTCAGGATGAATTGTAATCCTTTGATCTGACCCTCTGATTAACTTTCTTTCACCTTCAGGTACCATAAAAAAGATAATTGTTGAATGCAACGTTTTTGTTCACAGACTGAGAAGTTAATTGTGGAAGACATCTGCACTTTTTTACTAAGCTATGCCATAAAACAGCTTCCAGTGCCTGAGACACATTACAGCCTATTTACTTGAATGGGCCGCCTTCCACCACTGGAAGGTTTGTTATCGCATCACTTAAATAATCGCATCATTTAAACAATGTTTTTGTATCTACCCACAGTACTGAATATCTTAGCTTATCCAAATAAAGAAAAATGACATCATAAAAATCAAAATAGGTTTTTGTTTGTTCTTTGCAGTTTGAAAACATTATAAAAAAAAAAAGTCCACAACGTATGGATCACAATGTAGAAATAAGACAACAATAATATAAAACTTACAATGAGAAAAAAGTGTATGCAGATCAGGAGCTATGAGAAGGAAGGCCAATGTGCACCGCACATGTCTTGCTCCAGACCGCGATCACCGTCATCTGTATGGTACACCAACTCGATCTCTACCGGTCTGTGACACCAACCAATAGAAACCAATAGTTATCGCTGACGAAGCACGCTATGTGCTAAACGTGTAGAGGTCACTCAAGGTTGCTCAGTGCTTTTCTATTGGTTGGTGTCGCAGACCGGTAGAGATTGAGTTGGTGTACCATACCGCTGATGGTGATAACTCATTGTAGGTTTTATATTATTATTGTGTTATTTCTACATTGCGGCCCATACGTTGTTGACCTTTTTTATCATTTTTTTTTCTCAAACTGATCCTCAGCGCTGTTTGATTTTTTTCTTCTGATAGTATTAAAAGTCTTCAATCTTGGAATGAGTGACCATTGCAGCCGATGATACAGGAGAACGAGAAATATATAACTTTTTGTCTATTTTCAAGCATTCAATGGTAATTAATAATTCCGTAAAGTAAAAATGCTAAATTTAGGAGGAAATCATGAAAGATTTGGCCCAGCACATTTGTATGTATGTATATCTTTATTTACAATATTTACAGTATAGAGTGCCCACAGTGTACTCAGGGCTTTACAAAAGAGACAAAAAACAGTACAAGGAATTATAATACAATAAGCGCAACAAAGTTAGACCTTAGGAAAGGAAATCCCTGCCCCGCAGAGCTTACAATCTAGGTATGTTGGGAGACTCACAGAGACAGCAGGTGAGGGAAAAATGGCAGTGCTTGGCCACAATGGTTGGTGGGACTGTGGGTGTGGGACAGTCGCCATGAGTCCAGGCTATTGAAATGCTTCATTTAAGAGGCGAGTTTAATGGTTTTAAGGAGTTTGAAGACATTGAGTGTAATTCTACATTATCCAACGGGGCCAAGCAGGCTGTATTTGTCAGAAATTGACTTCAATGGAGAACTTCAGCAGAAAACGGCCCGATCAGTTGATTCAGACAATAAAGAAGTAGCCCCATTAGCGAAACTATAAGTAGCATCTTGAGCAATAT
This sequence comes from Ascaphus truei, assembly GCF_040206685.1. Classification (NCBI taxonomy): domain Eukaryota; kingdom Metazoa; phylum Chordata; class Amphibia; order Anura; family Ascaphidae; genus Ascaphus; species Ascaphus truei. Next base: position 34,262,267 of record NC_134499.1, read on the forward strand.
AATGCTGTGAGTTAATATGTTCTGTGGATTAAACTACAGTATAACTAAGTCATAACATCCTTCTAAACTTGACATCATTTTCTTTGGGACTCAGATGTCCAACAAACCTGATCCGATTTCCCCACTTACCTGATTAAAGTTACAATGACTCAGGGGAGAATTGTTTGAGCACACTTAACTCTCTTTTTCCACTCTCACAAGGTTGTCTAAATATGCCGAGGAGACTTCGTATCTAAAGAAGACTTTTTTGCTGTACAGTCTGACTGATTTAAAGCACAATACATATAATTGTCATTCAGCTCAACCTGATATGAATGTGGTTTTTTTTTCTAATAGTTTTCTGCTGACCAAGGTAAAATGAAGACGATGACAAATAAGTCTTACAGCATCTTTTGCCCTTCAACTGCCATTGAACTGAGAACAATATTGTTTTTGCTTGCACTGAAAATTGGTGAAAAAGTCCTGATGGTGCCAAATGAGCTTTGTATTTTACACAGTGTTCATTTTATTCAATTTTGCTTAACATGCTAAAGGTATTATATAGTCTGGCCATGGTCCCAGTACCTAATACGTAGATGCACTGTCAAAATAATTTGGCTGCAGTAAATATATGTGAGAATAGAGGTGCCCACTACAGGGGCAATACCTGACAAATACTTTCTATCCTGAGATTCTACCATGTGATTGGTGATTACATATAATATTCTAGAGGTGAGGTCAGGAAAAAATATTATATTGGCACTTATTACATACACTGTATGCAAAATCAAATGCAGAAAAAGGACACTTATTAAATTAGGGTCTTTTCTGAAGTAACCCACTGACTTTCTATGACATAATTATTGGGAGCAATGCACCAAAACATAAGTCTTTCACTGCAATCCACATTATGAACAACAAAATATGTAGTGTACCTCAAGGGCAAGTACAATGTTTGAAGCATGGTACGGAGAAGCAAAATTGTGTTACATGCAATTTAATCTGATTAAATCAAAGTAATAAATACATAGGAAACAGGTGACAGATTGTATGCAGGGTATCTTAGCAGTAGAAATTCAGTTTGTATAGACTAAAATGAATAATGTACTCACAATTGCATGACAATGGAATAACGGAGCATATGGAATTGTTTGTTCATATAAAAATCTAGTACACTAAGTATAAATAAAATAAGTCAGTGTCCCATTGCTTTACAATATTCCAAACTTTAACTATTTTACTTTGATATCCATATTTGTAGGGATCAAAATGAAAATTATAAGTCGTCTAGAAGCCTTTTGAACTTCATAAATACAATTCTAGTTGTTTGTTATGCAGTAAAATGGGAATATTCACATAAACAATAGTTGATGTCCTTGGTATTAATACAAATCTTTATACTATCTTTAAATACTGTTTCTTACAAATATTTGTATATTGCAGCGGTTTCTCTATATGAGAAACATGTCTATGAATAATACCTGCTTTGCAAACCATTTTAGCTGTAAATCCTTCATGCCATTTACTTAGCTACAATCTATTTCAGGTTCATTCAGCGGCGAATTTGTTGCAAGTATAGTAACTATGTGAAATACAGGAGCTATTTGCTTATTACTTGGATTCAAGGCCTGGCTCTGGTTTCTGTTGTATTTCCTGGTTTTGTACACAAAACAGCTGCCAGGATATCCAGACTCGCTAGAAACAATTTTACATAATTTGTCATATTTACACAAGATTTTTTACTTTCTCTGAACCCTTAATTACATGCATATGATCTTGTCACATTCATCTTGCCCCATCTGTATATAATGGACATGCTGTACGCTCCCTGCATGAATGCATCTGTTAAGGGAGGCCAGCATGGCATAAACATGAAATCATCAAGTGACTGATCTCTGTTTATTCACCCATACTGCAGTCATGTATTGATAGGTAAAGTGGCTTCTGAGCACAAAGAAAATCTAATGCTGTATACAGTATCTACAACAAGGGTGGCCAACTCCAGTCCTCAAAAGCTACCCACAGGCCACGTTTTCAGGATATCCCTGCTTCAGCACAGGTGGTGCAGTCAAAGACAGCCACTGATTCAGCCACCTGTGCTGAAGCAGTGACATCCTGAAAACCTGATCTGTTGGTAGATCTAGAGGACTGGAGCTGGCCACCCCTGATCTAGATTTAAAAAAAAAAAAGTGTCTGATTTGTGCTTCATGCCATCACTTTCTTGTTGTGTTATTTTGTACTTTTCATCACTGTGACGATTAAAGAAATCATACTAAAAGAAAGAGGAAATGTCAAAAAAAGAATGAACTTAACTAGTATCTGAAGCAGCTACACTTCCCTTTTTATCATTTACATATAGATTATATATCCAGATGAATGCAAAGTAGCTGTGATCCTGGCAGGGTCATCTCCTCTCCATGTTTTGTAACTAATGTTTCTAAGTAAATCTAGAATTCTATGTTATGTATCTTCACTCTAGCTCAGTGCTTTTCTGTGTTACTTTTATTTCCCCCCGCTGAAGCCTGCGAGGTGAAACGTACGTAGGGTACGTCCGGCGTCACTTCCTGGGAGAGGCGGTAGCAATTAGAGGTCAGAGCGTTTCGGAGCCTTCATTCATGGGAAGCACAACGCTCTGACAAGGATCCAAGTAAAAGTACTTTAGCAGTTCAAGTATTATTATCTATGATTATATATATATATATGCAAATACAACTGTATGCTCATCTGCATGTCTTAGGCAGGTCTGCAACCCCGCCTTTCCCCATTATCACCCAGCATACAGCACTTCAACTGCAGCAAGGGATTCTGGGAAATGACATGCAAATATATATATATATAATGTCAATCACTACTCAGGACCTGTTGTATCTAGGTTCAATCCAGGCTAACATGTTCTACTAATCCGTTCTGGAAGTAGCGTTGGATAGTGGAACCGTTGTAAAGTGAGTCCCATGTTAATCAGTGGGGGTGAGCGTTGGATAACTCATTCTGGCGTCGAAAAATGGCCCTTAGGGTTGCAGTGTAAAGCGTTGGATATGCCATTCATTGTAAAGTGAAACGTTGGATAACGAGGACTACCTGTACTGAGAACTCATAGACCTGGCATTATCCAGTTGATATTAATCTACAAATAATATAACAGATTTCAATGGTCAAGCTAAGAAGAACCCATATATATGGATAATTGTGCAATATACAGCATATATGCTATACTTTCATCTATCATTGCAGTACCTCAGTTTAAATACATTATAACCTAGACACCAGTAAAAAAAAAAAAAGGCTTCTTTAAGCCCACTGCCTGTAGCTGCAACATCAGAGCAACACAAAGAATATATATATAGATTGTAATCACAATTGCTTTATACTAATACACCCATAAGTGTTATTGGAGTTTAGATACGCAAAACACTAATTGGAGTCACATAGATTATAGTCAATTCAATAGTATGACTATGATAATCAATCTAATTAATAGGTGATTTCCATTACTTTATATTTGCGTTCTAATTAGCATCCAAGCCTCTTCTTTGTTTTAATTATATTTTAGTTCACAATATTGCGTCAACTCCAACACTAACATTTTTTATCATTTAAGTTATAATAAAGTATACTTTAAGCCCGATTAGGGGTGTTTTCTCAGTGCAGCACTAAAGGGAGTTTCTCTCTCCTCTAATTTTACTTTCAATTAAACTATTCTACTATTTAAAAAATCATTATAGAAAATAAACATACTGGGTTGAATCAAAGTACTAGTATTGTAATTACCAAGCAACTTACTCCATTGCACTGAACATTCACCATCATACCTAAATGGTGGAAGAAGATGCTATATTGCACTGAGAGTTCACACTAACCCATTTCCCACTTCTTCTTCAACTGGTCTATTGCCCGGTAGAAGAAAGGATAGATTTCTATTATGTCAGAAGAAACAGGCCCCATGAAATGTAGTAAGGAATCTCAATGCATTGATGCTTCTCCAACAAATGGCTGAAACATATCAGAGAAGAGGTTTGCCATGTATTATTATGCACCGGTCACACTAAAAGTATGAATGCTTTATTTTATTTTTTTATTATTGTGCAAGGGATTGAAGGATACAAAAATGAGGAATATTTGCATTTGCTCCAGTGCCAGAAATCACCAGTATTAAGAACACGATCTATTCTACATTTCTTTCAGCAGCAAACTAGTTTTAATAGGAAGATAGGATGATTTATGTGTGTGCAGGGAGTGAAGTCCCAATGCTATATTATGTGACCTTGTCAAAGTCACATAGTAGCAGTTTTACATTCCTAACTATGTCAAATTACAAATTGACATTTTCTAGGCCAGGTACAATGTTTGGGACTATAATAAAGAGAGCATTTATGATTTTTCAGGCGGAAAATCCTTTTTGTGACCTCCCATATGGTGGAAAACATGCTTTGTTCCCTTAAGGCATGGGTCTCATAATATACTACAGAAAACACTATGATTTAGGGATTGTCTAGACACTGGTGCATTGCTATGCTATCATAACTTGTGAGTTTGTATTTTAAAAAAAATTTATTTACATTCTCACTACAAACATTTCTTGTTTGGGAACTTTTTAAATACAGTAACACAAAATGCACATCGTATATGTAGTAAAAAAAAGCCCATCCAAAGACCATTATTTAATGTCTTTGCAATGAATATATACTAGTTGCAAGCAACTCATAGTTATTACAGATCAACAAACAACCCATAGTTAAATATACTAATAACTATTAATTGTAGTAGTAGGTCCAGCTGTTACATAATAAACCTTACCATGTGATACCAGAAGCCTAGTATACTCACAAGGTTGGTTTCATTCAAATTCACTGACCAGCACCCCACACAACCCTCCCAAATGTGCTATTTCATTGATACATTAATGTTCAGAATTCTTCAATGGCCACAGCCATTTCCCATTGACTTGCGACACAGACACACACACACATACACAGAGTAAATGCAGAGGTGCTAAATGTGCATCCATCTCCATGTGAAGACACCATAGGAAGGGGTAATAATGTGACACTGATCTGTACGTGGCTGCAGCAGAAAGTGGTGCTGATCAGACAGACAGATCCTCCTCCTCCCTCTGCCTGCAGTCTCTGCTCACATTCAGCACTCTGGTCAGCTCCCTGCGCCCATCGGATTTATCACTGGCCCTATGGACTGAGACTAGAGCAGAAAGGAAAACCCACCCCTCAGCCCCCCCACCACACTCCACCCCCCAGAAAGGAAGCCCACCCCCCCATCATCACTACTGCAACAGCCACAAACCCATCAACCACCCCCAGCCTTTCCTTCCCCAGCGCAGGCGGGTCCTCGGCGGGGAGGAGAGAGTTAAATCGATAAACACGTAAGCAGCCCTCGCTACCTCCCCGGTGGAGAAGATGCCGATTCTGCACTTAGCTGCAACAACAGCTTGCAACTCCTGTGTGATCGCACGCTCCGGCTGTCAGGGTGGACATCCAGCTGACCACTGATTTTGCCACATATATATACTATATATATATACTATATATATATATATATATATATATATATATATATATATATATCCCTTATAGGATAGCTGGGTTTAATACCGATTTCTCCAGCCACTGATTTTACCATATATATATATATATATAATATCTATAGGATTACTGGGTTTAATACCCATTTCCCCCAGCCACAGTCCCCTCCAGCAGGATCCCTCCTTCCCTTTGCATCGCTTCACCGCCGAGATGTTGGACCCGTCGTCCAGCGAGGAGGAGTCCGAAGAGATGGTGGAAGAGGAATGCAAGGAGGTGCTGGCCCCGGCGACCGGAGCTCGCCTGTCCCCTAGCCGGACCAGCGAGAGCTCCGGGGGTGGTGGCGGGGGTGGTGGCGGGTTACAACCCAGCAGCAGCCGGAGCAGCAGCAGCGTCCGGCCTTCCAGCCCCAGCCCTTCGGTGGTGAGCGAGAAGGAGAAGGAAGAGCTGGAGAAGCTGCAGAGGGAGGAAGAGGAGAGGAAGAGGAAACTCCAGCTCTACGTGTTCGTGATGAGGTGCATCGCCTACCCCTTCAATGCCAAGCAGCCCACGGACATGGCGAGGAGGCAGCAGAAGGTAAAAAAAAAAAAAGGAGAACAATGGGAGGGAGGGGAGGGGGGATTCTGTGTCTCTATAATAAGCATGGAGCCTGCTACTGCCAGGAAGGGGTTAACTCCATGTGTACGAGATATATATATACATATATATATATATATATACATATATATATATATATATATATTATATATATATATATATATATATATATATATATATATATATAAAAAATACAAATATTAATTGTAAGCACATTCACATGTCATAGAAAGGTCTGCATATATATACATACACTCACTCACTCTCTCAAACGGAAAGACACACTATAAATATGCAAATAAGTGTATTTTATTGGCCCAGCGGTTCGGCTACCCTCTGGAGCCGTCAGCAGAAACGTTGGGCCAATAAAAGACAGGTGTGTGCATATTTATGGTGTGCCTATCCCCTTGTTATTATTGTAGAGTGCCTGGTAGGTACTCTGATAGTAGAACCATGACCAATACTAGTTAAGTGTGCTCCCCAATCCTCTCTCTCTCACAGACACACACACACACATATATAAGTGTGATATTATGGAGGCGGCCTGTAACGTGCTAGCATTTGGAGTTAGTATCCCTCATTAGGAAATAGGACTTGGTAACCTAATTTACTGCAATGGAGCCGCACTTACTGGATTTAGATTTATGCCATTTCAATACAATAGTCTTCTGTAGATCGCTCATATTTTACTTATGTGGTCCTTAGACATTCAGTGCTATGTGCTGTGCCTTAGTATGCAAAACAATGAAAATAAAGCAGTAGAAGCATTTACATGAGATTGTTGCCTGTAACCGGGATGCTTGAGCTGTGCAGGGTGAAATGGACTAAGGAGACTTCAGGGATGATATAACTTGATCAGACCCTTTGAGCTGAGCTGGAGGGTATCAGATGTCCAGCAATAACCAAGGGAATCAGTATAGTGGTAAAAAGCAGAGAGTAACCAAGCACACACATGATGAGAGGGTAATGATGTCTACCACTGATAAGGCTCTAGAAGAAGCCAGGCCTTCCCTGGTTACTCGGGAAACTAGTGGTGTGTTTGGTGGATAGGGAAGGCGGATTCGCATATAGGAGTAGATAGGTGCATCGATTTTTTTCCAGTCTCTTTGGGCTCACGTTAGGAGAGTATATCAAGTGGAACTACAGAATCACCGCATCTGCGCCTTCCCCTAAACCCATCTCCTTCACAGGCGTCATTACCAGCGAAGGTCTCAAGCAACAGCGCCATCTACAGATCAGCTTCCAACAGAGGGGGGCAGAGAGGGGGGGGGGGGGAGCAGTGGGTACAGAGAAATACAACAACATAAATCATTTGTTTTTCCCACCATTATGAATAACAAGCACTATTCATATAGGGGGGTGGGGGGGAGCAGTTTGTATACCGGATGTCTTTTTCAGCCTATTTCACTTTTTATAGAACTAAATAAAAAGATTCCCTCATTCATTGTTATTGTGACATTGCAAAAGCAGATAGCAATGTTCAACCAAGTGCACTGTGTTGTAACCCACATGCTTTTAATGAATATTATCTGTTGAATCAATATACTTATTTGGTACATGAAAGCTGTCTCAGAACAGGAATGACTGCAGCAGCATTTAATCATTTCTGGGCTCTGGGGTAGTGCATTACATTCCCCTATAGCACTGAATGCAGCTACTGTAGTAAGATAGGGTTGGGAAAAAAATGTAAGATTGTAAGGGTCATTTCATTTGGCTAAGTCTAAAAGTCTCTGAAGGTGCTTTTGCTGTAATGGAAATTGGCTAGCTACTGCATATGACTTACAATACATCAAAGATCCTTGCCTGTGTTGGTTGCAGCCTTAGTCCTAGCAGTTGTGTATTCGATTGTATGGCAATAATAGAATCCCCTTTGAACTCTCTTTGAAGGCAGAAAAGTTTACTCCCACTGCTAATTTGGGATATAAAGTTGAGAGATTTGTTTTAATGATCAAATAATAAAAGCAATACGACAACGTAAATTGGTTATCTCCACTTGTCATTTTAATTGGATGGTGATATTCTCAATACTTTACCGAACATATTCTTAGAAAAGGCTAGGAAATGACACCCGTTGACAGAAGAGAAGCACGTACAAACCCCTCAGTGCTGCACGAATGGTATACACCATTTATTATGTTGCATTTTCTCAGATGCATTAAAAGAATAGAAGATGTGTGAATTGTTTTAAGGTTTCTAGTGCAGTGCAGCAATATTAACACACTACACCTACATCTTCATATACATTCTAAAAAGTAAAACAATATATACTCATTTAAGACTCATTGACTGTGTGTTGTGGGATGATTAGCAGAGCTGTAATGCTGATCATCTGTGATTTTGTCTGAAAAGGATGTCTTATAATGTAGGGAAATATGTGGTAATCCCGCACTGACAATCATATTTCACGGTATAAAGATATTTACAGAAATCGCTGGAAGAATCCGTGCATTGCACACATTTTGTACAATGCTGCTGGAAATGCAATTAACTTTTGATGCCAATATCCAGCTCAAATGTTTTTTTATTTACAGTATATAAATCAAATATTTTACAAGTGGGGTAAACCAAATAATGACTATACATATATTTACAGGCAAAACAGTAATTCCTCTATTTCAGTATCACATATCTACTAAGACTATGTCGTATCCCCCTGTAAATAAAATAGGTTTATGCCAGAAGACCACTCTAGCTAACCAATGATGAATTGCTCTGTTTGCTGCAGGACCTTTAAACACATACTTTCTGGGGAGACCTGTAAATACACAATAATCCAATGAAATATGAGATGTCCCTTTAGTGCTATTTGTTTGTTTTCTTTATGGATCCCTTTATTGTCAAATGTGATGGGGACAGGAATGGCACTTGACACATACTGTAAGAAGCCCTTTCTGACTCCTCTCTCAGGAGATGTTGCCGTGCCTTGTCTCAGGAGATATTGCAGCACAATATGTGGTAGTTAGACAAAGGGATTGCTGCTTGGTTTGTTTATACTTGACGTGAAGGTTAGGTGACTTCACTAGCACCTATGAGAGCGCCAGCTTTGATTTACGGTAAACAGTGATGCAATAGTTACACAGTACCCGTATGTTAAAACCACTTCTGTAGCTGTAGTCACATACTTAAAAAAGCCAGGTGAAACATTTAATCATTTAATGCCAGAAATTATAACATGTCCATATTTTACAGGTAATGGCACTGCCGAACTCTTTAGCTTAAGTCGGAGGTTCTCGACTCCAGTCCTCAAGACCTCCCAACAGGTCAGGTTTTTAGGATATCCCAGCTTCAGCACAGGTGGCTCAATCAGTGGCTCAGTCTTTGTCTGCACCACCTGTGCTGAAGCAGGGATAACCTGAAAACTTGACCAGTTCTGGGGTCTTGAGGACTGCAGTTGAGAACCCCTGGCTTAAGTAAATCCTATTGCCCAAGTGTGTAAACCGATTTGATCTTTATAACAATGCAGCATGTAAATTAGCACTCTTTTGTAAAAAGCTTTCATATCTCTCAACGTGATAAAATAGTGGAATAAGTTCATCCTAAACTTCAAATCAGACAAACTATTTTTTTTTTGTATCCAAAGCATAGGAAAATGAATTTATTGAATATAACAAACAGTAGTGGGTGTGGGTGCTGAACCAGGGTACCCCAGACACACGAATACACTTGTACTTTGTACTTTAAGTTATCCTTGAAGTATAGAGAAAATGTGCCAACATGTCTTCCCCATATTGACCTTGATCCCAAATTCACAGAGGGTTAAGTGTAACTTACAGTCACGTGAAAAAGAAAGTACACCCTCTTTGAATTCCATGGTTTTACATATCACATAATAACAATCATCTGTTCCTTAGCAGGTCTAAAAATTAGGTAAATACAACCTCAGATGAACAACAACACATGACACATTACACCGTGTCACAAGGAAAATATATTGTTTCAGAAGTATATAAAATATAAGGTCATTTACCAAAAAAGATAAATGCCATCTGTCCATGGTGATAGCCATTTTCCATAACTAATCTTAACAGATGTCCATTAGGGTATGTATAAAAGATATTCTGTAATTTACGTGGGATTTGAATGCTCAGTGGTTTTACATATGCTAAATCAAATTTGATTGATTTATAGGGCGGGAAAGCTAATTCGATGCAAGTCAATTTCATCTGTTTATTGCCAATACACATGTAAAAATTTGCAGTTGCATGTTATAAAGTTAATAAGAGAAACATGTCTTTCTACCATTAACAATAGACTGAAGATCAAAGTAAAAAGGATTCACAATGGAATAATATCATTACAAATCTCCATCTCAAGATCTATGAAAAAAGGTTCATGTTGGTTCAATGAAACCTGCTAAATATCTATACAGTAGCTCTCCATGGGTGACAGAACTAGTGTTTTATTGAAAATGTCTTTATCAAAAAATATTTTGGCTGCATTCTTAATATGTTTTTGCAGTGAGACTTATTTCTGTATTCTGTCAGATATAGGGTACCAAATGAAAAAGCCTGATTTTACAGTGTACATACTATACCACACATGTTCTATATAGAAGAGTTGAGATAGCTATAGCATGTCCACTGTTGTTCATGTCCTATCATTATAATTAATTATAGATGGACTAAAGATATTTTATTGTTCATACATGGGCCAAAGGCAATTTGCTCTAGAACATAATGTAAAACAGAAACTTACATACTGTATTACAAACCACATTTTCTGTACATGTTGGAAGCAAAATTGCAGATGTAGCGAGGGTAATTTCCTGCGCTCATATCGCAGAATATTACATTATAACACAGAAAATCTCAGATTTTCCATAGGGTTCAATTGCTGTGATAGTATTGAAGGTCCTTTTACCGACTGTCTGGATTTGTAAGTACAGGCGTCATGCTTCTGGCTTCTGTAAATAATCCTATGAATGTGTTATATTGTTTGAAATTGTTTTTGTCAACATTAAAATCAGTAAACATGCTTTTCTGATATGCAAAATATTATTAGACTGATTATGTGTTGTGTACAGTATATAAACCAATTTTATTTTATATTTAATCAGTAGAAATGCCAGCATGCTACAAATACCTATTTCCTACATATGAACATATTTTTAGGTGGTGAAAGAGGTTTGATAATAGTTTACTGAATTAAGTAGCTTTGGCATTTCCCCAACTTGCCACACTATATAAAATATATATTTGTTAATAACGGAAGCAGAGTGCCGGAGACAGGATGGTGGATGGTCTTTTTTGTTCTACTAGCAAGTGGGCTGAGAAATAAAAGTCACTTCAGGCAGGGATCTAGTAGCAGTTAATTAACTTGGCTCCAGCACTGGAATGGGTACTTCTGCCCACAACAAATACAAGGCTTTCTATTCCAGGTGCCATGTACAGTATATGAGATTAGATAGTGTGGGCCTTTCTCCCATACACCATAGTATATCTGGTCTTTGTCCTGTATGTTAGGACCCAAATTTGATTTGCCGTACATCCTCCAAGCCAGGGGTGCTCAACTCCAGTCCTCAAGACCCACTACCCCCCCAACAGGTCAGGTTTTCAGGATATCCATGATTCAGCACAGGTGGCTCAATCAGTTCCTGCATCAGCACAGGTGGCTCAGTCTTTGACAGTGCCTCTGATTGAGCCACCTGTGCTAAAGCTGGGATATCCTGAAACCTGACCTTTGGGGGGGGGGGGGGGCTTGAGGGCAGGAGTTGAGCTCCCTGCTCCAAGCTACAGATACTGTACGTACATAGCATGATTGCTTCCCTTACTTAAGAAAGTAATGCTAAAGAGTTAAAGGATAGGAATACAACAGCCCCTCCCATAAGCCGTGCGGCACAATGAACTCATGCCTGCCGTAGAGGAACGGCATTGGAGGAGCCAGATTAGATGGCGTAAATACCAGGCTTGGAAACACAACAGGCAGAAAACCGTCTGAAACTGAGCTCGGATTCCGGTATGAGCAATCTGGCAGATGATTGTGTATTTGGATATGGATTCTCCGATATCAGCCTGTAAATCATTTTGTAGTGTGTTACTCGGGCGCTTGCTCTAACCGTTGCTTAGTATTAGATATGTATATCTTATTGGAGATAAGAAGGGTGTAATACAACCTTTTTGATGTTCTCTTAAAAAATCCTCGTGTGACTCAAAATACCCCACTAGAGTCTATCCCTGACCCTTGATAGATATGGAACACAAGAAGAGATGGGGGAGCACAATGTGGGAGGAATATGCTTTCTTTCGCTGATGGTCAATGTGGTGTTTAAACCTCCATTGATCCCTCAGAGGAAGATCGGAAAATTCCTTGGATGAGGAGCTAGCATATATGTGTATGATCACAGGGATGAATAAGTAAATAAATAACTTACACGGCCTTGTGTAAGTTGTATCCCATCAAGGTTTCTTTCTTTCTTGCTTCTGGATGGTAGTACTTCTTCCTTCCTGGTCCTTTCTCTTTCTTTACTTCTCTCTGCGTCCTTGATGTTTCTCGTTTCAATAGGTGGTCTCTTCACTGTGGTTCACCTCTCATGTGAATGTAGATATAAACAATAAAGGAATGCAGTTAGGCATATACAAAAACAGGTCTGCTGCGGTAAAGGGATAAAGCAATATAATACTGCTTGTGTCAAATACTGATGGGTAATGTTCCACTCACACGGCCTAATGTGAGTGATCTCCTATCTCCGTATCTTTTCAACGCCCGTATGAATAACAGGTCTTCAGGTAGGGAAGCATATAACCACTAACCAGAGATCAATCATACAAAACTGGTAGAAGGGAAAATGGTGAGATATACCAAAATACTCACACGGGCCAGTGTGAGTACACACTGGTAGAGGTATCTTTGATGCTCCAGTGGCTAAGGGCTGATAACAATCTAAAATTAAGTGACACTAAGCACTATGGGTGATGATAACTTTATTTTGAACTAGCATACATAGAAATCAGCAGTAAACACTAATAAAACAGTAAGGGGATGGGAAATAAAAACAAAGAAGCCAATGCTGCTTCTAAAGGGGAAGGAATAACAGCAAAAGGAATCCCTTGGTGGTTGGTGGGCACAAAGTCTCTTATCTCCGCGTCCGGGTGAAGAGTGTTTCCACAGCACCTCTGGTTCCTCTCTCAATGCTGCACAGTTCCAGTGCTTAGTGTCACTTAATTTTAGATTGTTATCTGCCCTTAGCCACTGGAGCATCAAAGATACCTCTACGAGTGTGTACTCACACTGGCCCGTGTGAGTATTTTGGTATATCTCACCATTTTCCCTTCTACCAGTTTTGTATGATTGATCTCTGGTTAGTGGTTATATGCTTACCTACCTGAAGATCTGTTATCCATACGGGCGTTGATAAGATACGGAGATAGGAGATCACTCACATTAGGCCATGTGAGTGGAACATTACCCATCAGTATTTGACACATGCAGTATTATATTGCTTTATCCCTTTACCGCAGCAGACCTGTTTTTGTATATGCCTAACTGCCTTCCTTTATTGTTTATATCTACATTCACATGAGAGGCGAACCACAGTGAAGAGTCCACCTATCGAAACGAGAAACATCAAGGACGCAGAGAGAAGTAAAGAAAGAGAACGGACCAGGAAGGAAGAAGTACTACCATCCAGAAGCAAGAAAGAAAGAAACCTTGATGGGATACAACTTACACAAGGCCGTGTAAGTTATTTATTTACTTATTCATCCCTGTGATCATACACATATATGCTAGCTCCTCATCCAAGGAGTTTTCCGATCTTCCTCTGAGGGATCAATGGAGGTTTAAACACCACATTGACCATCAGCGAAAGAAAGCATATTCCTCCCACATTGAGCTCCCCCATCTCTTCTTGTGTTCCATGTAAATCATTTTGATTAGCTTGTACTTGACTCAGCCCATCTATGTTTCAAAGTTGTGCAGTGCAGACGTTTTTTGCGACTTTTTTGAATCCTCAAACACAGAATTAAGGTTTTAATAAAATCACTAGCTTGCTTCAAATGTCCTTATGCCACTAATAGATAATACTAATGCATCATTATTTTGGACGGTGAGTTATACTGATGTAATCATATTTTATTAAACTTCCCATCTGCTCAGTCTCAACCCAATTGACTCAATTCAGGCATATAAGGGTGTTTACATAAATGTAAAAAACAAAACAACTTTGCACACATTTTCACTTTGTAGCAAATCCCTTAAGGGAGTTCATTCAACAGCCAATATAAAAAGCCTTTGCTTTTGGATTGTGTAGCAATACGTGGAATATCATCGTCCCCAACAGGACGTAAGGTGGCAATATGGTCTTTGAGAAGTACAGAAATGCATTTTTGTTACTTCTGAAAGCAACTTTTCTTGTTTGCATGGCCTAACTCTGGTTGTAAACAAGCTATTGTGGTTTTCTGTAGACTGAGATGGCAAAAGAACTCTCACATTGTAGCCAATGCTTTGCTGTTTAAAACCCTTCAGTAGTTTTCAATGATAAAAATACTGTATTGATAGAAAACATTTAGCATTCACTTTTTTCCCTCATCTTTAGGTATAACACAAAGGGGCCTATGCACTAAGCGCTGATAAGCCACTTATCAAGGCCTTTTCGCCAAAAAAGCCTACTGATATTCAGTAAGCCCTGATAAATCACCAATAAAAGCCCTTTTTGGCAAAACAAAATCTGAAAATAAAAAAATCGCCATACGAACAGCGAGAAGCCACTTATCAGCAGGTTTTCAAACTTGTTCTAGTAGTCCCGATTAGCTTATCGAGGGTAATCGCAGCTCTAGAATAGAGATTTTCTCTCAATATCCTTCCGCCAGGAAAAGTTGGCAGGAAGGTGGTGAGAAGCTGCCGATAAGCGGTGAGAGGGGACAGGAAAAAAATGCATTTTTTTCCAGCATCGGATTGATGCTGGGAGTCTCCGGGGCTGATACCCATTTTATGAATTCCATACAATAAAAATGCATTTACCTCGGGTGGTCCCCACAGGTGTCTGGGTGCCCTCGGGTGGTCCCCGCAGGTGTCCGGGGGTCCTCAGGTGGTACCCGTTGGTGTCCAGGGGTCCTTAGGTGGTCTGCGTGGGTGTCCGGGGGTCCTCAGGTGGTCCCCGTCGGTGTCTGGGGACCCTCAGGTGGTCCCCGTGGGTGTCCGTGGGCCCTCAAATTGTCCCCGTGGGTGTCTGAAAGCCTTCAGTTGTCCCCATAGGTGTCTGGGGGCCCTCGGGTGGTCCCCGTGGATGTCCTGGGGTCCTCAGGTGGTCCCTATGGGTGTCCGTGGGTCCTCGGGTGGTCGCTGTGGGTTTCTGGGGGTCCTTGGGTGGTCCCCTCAGGTCCCCGCTAGCCTGCGGTACCAATCCTGTTGGAAAAAAGTGAAATACATTGCAATAAATACACCTCTGTCCCAACCCCCCCCCCCCCCCCCAAACACATACTACTATAATAACTATTATCCAGATATGGATAATAGCTCATTTGTCCATTATAAAATAAAAAAATAGCCAGCCAGCATAAATAAAGTAAATAAAATGTTCAACTTACCCCTGCCATCATGAAGGGCATCCTCTTCAGCATACTGCAGGGCCATGTCCTCCGATGCCAGAAAGAATTCAAGAAAAAAAACAATCTAATGGCCCCTAACCCCCTTAATCACCTTAGTGTTTAATAACTGCTATAGTAATTAAGGGGTTAACCCATCCTCCCCCGCTACCCACCTGGGAGGCCTAACCACCCACCCCGGGACCACTATACCACCCTATACCCATTGATTGGCATAGAGGTACATCATACCCATATAATATGGGCATGATAAGACACTATAGCAGTCAATGGTCACCCTAATAAAAAAGCATGAAGGCCAAAAATACGCAATAATAAAACATATACACAAGCACCTAAACACCACAATTAAATGTAAAAAAAGCACTAGTCAACCAATTAAATAAATAAAAACGCTAGCCAACCAATCAATTAATTAATTTTAAACACTAGCCAACAAAACAAATAATGAATTTAAACAAGTAGTCAACAAATAAATTATTAAATGAAAAACGCTAAACAATCGGAAAATGAAATTTAAACAAGCCATCCAAATTACAAACAATTTAAGCCAAACAATAAACAGAAAAATAAAAAACAACAATCAATAGAAAAAATGCTTTTTGCCAAAAAAATGCATTGACTGTCACAGCACTAAGCTGTTTTTTAATATAGCATTTTCTTTTATGGTTCTTTTTGTATTTTTCTTTTGAGCTTGAATATATCTATACTTTCGTATCATACACCCTTCACCACACATACTTTGTACTTTAGCTGAAATATAATTTCCGCTAAATCACAAATAGTGTTGTAATAGCCGTAATCATCCTACAGAAATGAACATTGATTGGCGATGTTTTTATTATCACTGATTGGGACAACATCAATATACATTCATGTTATTAAATACAAGTAGTAGCAGTTATTTTGTAGATTGAATCTGGAGAGGGGAGTTTTGTAATAAGAGAAGGTACGTGCAACACTATTTGTGTATTTGGATGGTATTCCACTGCTCACACAGGGGCCTGTGCACTAAGCGCTGGGGAAAAAAAATTGACGGGCTGTTTAAATTGCCAGTTTTTACAGCATTGCTATGACGATATGCAGAAAGCCCAGAATACCTGTGATAGCAACATTTGCAAAACTGGCGACGTGATGATCGCCCGTCTGAAAAGGGCTCACCCGGCTAATTTATTTCTGCTGCAGAGAGAGAGCCGCCTCTCCCTGCGCAAATCTCGCCAGAGATCAAACTTTTTTAATTTAAAATGTAATATTAGTGTACTGCAGAGGGGGTCTCCGGAGCAGAGCCTCATTGATTTGAGGTCCGGGGACCCCCTGCTTCCCGAGTTACAGGCCCTGGTATGGGGTGCCGGTATCTCCCCCAGTATTAAAATCCCACAGTCACGTGACGAGGAAGTTTTAAAAATGAAGGCGATACCGGCACCTGATGCCCCATACCGGGGACTATAACTCGGGAAGCAGGGGTTCCCTGAGGAAGGAACCAACGCGGTTTAGCTTAGGAGACCCTATGCTCCACCACACTATAAATAAAAATAACATTAAAGCAGCTTCATTACCTTAGCGGATAGCCACTAAGGCAATAAAGGGGTTAAGGCACAATAGCAGGTTTATTGAGGGCAGAGGGGGTGAGTGAAGCGGGTACTTGGCTCTTCACTCACCCCCTCTGCCCCCAACAAACATTACAATATGTAATAACCACAAATACACAACCCACCCACCCCCTGTGCCCCCACATTAAAATATTTTTATTTTTTTCAGCACAGGATTGATGCCAGAGGCCCGCGGGGGTCTAAGGAAGAACTAACTGGGTAACTTTCAGCATTAAAGCAACAAGCGCTAATCAAAATAAGGTCTTTTTGACTTTCATTGAGTAAAAATGTCACTGAAGAGCTCAATTAAATGGCATTAGAAAGATATGCTATAATGGCCTTGTAGCAGCAACTTGATCCACGACAAGTCTCTTGGCCATATGTATACACATTCACATTGGTTTATATAGTTACATAGTAGATGAGGTTGAAAAAAGACATACGTCCATCAAGTTCAATCTATGCTAAATTTAGACAATGGAAGAGAAATAACATGTTGCATGTGTTCTGAATGAATATGGCTTACGATTATTTGAAGGCATTGTAAGCTCTGGGAGAGCTGCACACCTGTAAAATGTGCCACCCTCTGTCTTGTGTGAGTAGGTTTGATCATCTAAAAGCTACTTTGGGAGCAGCATTTATCTTTCTGTCAGCTTGTTGAAATCACAAAATGACCGGGCAAGTTCTCCCAGAGAACGCAATGGCATGTCACAAACCGACTCAATGCACCATTATCCATGAATACTAATAAGCCTACATTTGAAATTAAAAAATTCTGTTTTATTGCATCCCCCCCGCATGTAATACAAAACTTCAACATTTCGAGTCTTGCTATAGAAGAGAGGTTTTTTTTGCTCTGGAAGATAAATGTGCATCATTTTCTAATGGATGACATTAAAATATTGCCTCTGGCCATTTTTGGGTGCAGAGTACTAACAAAGATTTAGGACAATGGACATGACTTCTAAAGCCAATTGGGATCATTAATCAAACTGGACATGATCCCATGGTAAACCCCATGCAACTGTGACAAGGGAGTGCACTCTGCTTTGGTTTTGGCACGCTGTGCTATCGCATAAAAAGCCCCATAAAAGTCAATGGGACTTTTTATGCGAGAACATGTCATCTGCACTATCACACCTTACAGAGTAACGGCGTCTATATTTAGTTGTGCCCATTTTTATTACAATATTCTACTTATCAGCTTATTCCACCGACATTCCGGGTCAATAATATAGTTTTCCTTTCTTTAAAAAACTATTTAACCATATTTTGATATTTCCGTGGGTTGTGATATCTTTTAGTGGACCAACATTAGTGTACTTCATATATTCAATTATTGTGGACATGGCTTTCAAAGCCCCTTCAAGGTGTAGGTAATATGAAACTAATGTAATGTTGTACTGCACTACTTTATTTTACACTGCTTATATAAGTTTACACCGTTATTTCATTGTTTTGTATCTACTATAAAAATGCGTTAATAAATACAGTAACAATAATAATGAATACAGTTGAACAAAACATTTACATGTAGGTGAACTGAAGCTCAAGAAACCAAGAATTACACAAGAACACAGGAAATGGCATTGGATAATTGTATTAACTGATGCAGGAACTGAAAACAAAATATTGTATGTACATCTTAGCCCTTCTCTAACCACTAGACATCAAGCTAAGCCTATTTCCCATCTGGTTAAATTATTAGCTATTTGCAAATAGTTATTATGGCAATTGATTTTTTAAAGAAAATAATTCCCAGTATTTTGCAGGCAGATCATTTCTCTGAGTCTGGGGAAATCCATAATGATCAATTCTATTTCTGGCAACAGAGCAAAATGATTATAAGAACCTATGTGATCCGACTGCACATGGTAACCTATAATGTGATAAACCAAAATAGTCATCCTGGTGCTAAATTAAACTTCGGTAGAAGCGATTACTGTATGCAGTGTTCTGTGCTAGCAATGCTGGCTTGAACTTTCAGTCATATACTGTACTTCATCTGCACTTGTAGATGTGATTGTATTTCTCTCCGTCTGAGCCACATTTAACTCTTGCCCTGTGAAATGTTAGATAGTAGATGAGGTTAAAAAAAAAATCTATTGAGTTCAACTTATGCTAAATTTGGACGACAGATACTTATCCTATATTTGTATTTACAGTATATTGATCCAGAGGAAGGCAAACAAAACCCCAGTGAAACATTATCCAATGATGTCTCATAAGGGCAAAAAATAAATTCCTTCCTGACTTCAATAATGGCAATCAGATTTCTCTCTGGATCAACATCCTTCCCATGTTTACTTATTTGGTATATCCCTGTATACCGTTCCTTTCTAAAAAGATGTCCAACTTTTCTTTGAAAATATCTATTCTTTCTGCCATCACAGTCTCCATGAGTAATTATGAATTTCCCATTGTAACTGCCCTTACTATTAATAATGCTTTCCTTTTGTTACTAGTGAAATCTCCTTCACTTCAACGTTAGGGGTGACTCTGTATTGTTTGTACTGCCCTTGGGATGAATAGTTCTTTTAAAAGCTCCTTGTATTGGCATTCAATATACAGCTGAACCCCGTTATAACCACAGAATGAGACCGCGTTATAACCCGGGATCACGTACATTTCGCGGCGCGACTTACCGGCACCTGCATTTCTCTCTGGCTCTCTGCGGCTCTCTGCGGCTGTGGTGTAGCAGGTAAAGAATTGGTCTAACAAATGGAAGGTCCTGAGTTCGATTCCTGCATGTGTATTATATAAAATGTATTCATGTTCAACTCCCACGTGGTGTAGGGGGGTGTGTATGTGTCTGTTAGCAATAAAATATTGAAGGCTTAAAGGAAAAAAGAAAATTCCACGTTGAATAGGGGGATGTGTGTGTGTCATGTGACCCTCCTCTGCGCTAGAGAAGTCTACAAGAGAGAGCGGAGAGAGACGAGAGCCGCGGAGAGAAATGCAGAGAGGAGAGAAATGCAGATGCGCGGCGAAAGGAGGTGTTTTTAAATCGGGAGTCACGTTTAGAAAATTGTACTCCATATTCAAGATGTGGTCTCACTAATGCTTTATACAGTGACATAATTATGTTTTCTTCCTTTCCACCCATACCCCGTTTAATGCAATATAAGATCTTATTTGCCTTTGCAGCAACTGCCTGACATTGTGCACTATTGCTAAGCTTGATTTCTACAAACACTCCTACTGTAAATCCTTCTCCATCAAGGATTGACCTAATTTTGTTCCATTTAATTTGTAAGTTACATAGTTACATTGTAGATGAGGTTGAAAAAAGACATGTGTCCATCAAGTTCAACCTATGGTAAATTTAGACGACAGATACTTTATCCTATATCCTTACTTACAGTATATTGATCCAAAGGAAGGCAAACAAAAAACCCCAGAGACACATTATCTAATGATATCTCATAAAGGGAAAAATAAATTCATTCCTGACTCCAAGAATTTAGCCCAACCTGGAAAGGTTACATTTATGACAACCCTCTGTTTTCTATCCTTCAACCAGTTTTCAATCCAGGTGCAAATATTTTTACCGAAACCAATTTCCTTTATTTTGTACACCAACTTATTGTGTGGCACCATATCAAAAGCATTTACAAAATCTAAGTAGACCACATCAACTGCATTATCCTGTAAATTCCTACTTACCTCCTCAAAGAAACAAATAAGGTTAGTTTGGCACGACCTATCCTTCATAAATCCATGCTGACTATTACTAATAATGTTGTTATCTATTAGGTATTCCCAAATATTTTCCCATACTAAACCTTCAAGTAGCTTCGCCACTACTGATGTCAGGCTTACAGGCCTGTAAATTCCCCGGTTGTGATCTAGCTCCCTTTTTAAATATAGGCACCACATCTGCTTTACGCCAAACTTATGGTACTGAGCCTGTGGAAATAGAGTCCTTGAATATTAAATGTAATGGTTTGGCTATTACTGGACTTAGCTCCATGAGAACCCTTGGAAGTATGCCATCGGGGACAGGTGCTTTATTTAGTATAATTTTATCATGCCGCTTGTGCAATTCTACCTCAGTTAACCAATTCTCCGGTTAATATAGAGGTTGTGTTTTTTTTCCTGTTGCAATATTTTTGCAATTGACTCCTCCTTGGTAAATACAGAGGCAAATAATGTATTTAATACCTCCGCCTTTTCCTTATCTCCACAAATTTGCCTGTCCATCCCACATATAAAGGGTCCCATATTCTCTTGTCTAATCATTTTGTTAAGGTACTTGAAGAACTTTTTAGGGATGATTTTACTTTCTAAAGCAATCCTTTTTTCGTTTTGAATTTTTGCTAATCCGATTGCCCTTTTGCAACTTTTGTTACATTCCTTATAATTCTGCCTCTGTCCCTTCAGACTTTCAGACTCTAAATGCCTGCCTTTTCCTTTCCATTTATTCTCCTACCTGTTTAATTAGCCACATTGGTTTAGACTTGTTTCTTTTATAATAATATTACCCAAGGGTATACCCTAATAAGTGTACTTATCTAACAACGTTTAAAAGACTGCCCATTTATCTTCTACCTTTGTTCCTGCAAAAATGGCATCCCAATTGATTCCTTGTAAATGATTCATTCGTTTATTAAAATCTGCCTTTCTAAAGGGTAAAGTCTTTGTTGAACCTGTATAATATGGCTTTAATAATTTATTTCATATTTGACCATGTTATTATCAATGCTTCCCAAATGGTTCCTGATTTAACTATTTGTTATGACTTCTACAATGCTTGAAATTACCAAATTCAGTAATGCCCCTCCCTGGTTGGTACCTCAACTATTTGGGTACTGTAATTGTCTTTTAGCCCCGCTCCCCTCCCCCCCCAAAGCCTGTTTCCTTTAGTTGTAATGCTAATCTCATTGTTCCAGTCTATGTCTGGAAAATTAAAAATCATCCATTTTGCAAACATGACCTAGTTTTGCTGCCTTCTTGTTTTGCAAAAGTATTTTGACTTCTTCAATATCACAGATATTTGGTGGTTTATAGCATATCCCTAGAAATATGTTATTTGTACTTATACCCCCACTTCTAATTTCTATCCACAAAGTTTCTACATTTTTTTCAATGCCTTCATAAACATCTTCCCTTACAATAGGGTTTAAATCCAGTTTAACATATAAACATACTTAATCATCTCTTCTATTTGCTCAATCCTCCTGAATAAGGGAAAAACCCTCTAAATTAACTAACCAAAGTTTCATCCGACCATGTTTCAGTAATGCCTATGATATCATACTTCTCCATTCTAGCTGTTAATTCAAACACCCCCTTTTTATCCGACAGACTTCTTGCATTGACAAGCATGCCCTTAAGGTTTTTACTAGTCTGTACTATTATATTATCTGTTCCGGCCTTTCTACTCCAATTGAATTTAGTCTTTAGAAGTTTATTAGTGTTATCTGTATTTAATATTGTTGCCTCCCTGTTTGCCAAACTGCCACTTCTCCCACTACACCTCCATGACCCTTAGCACTTTCCTAATTCCTAACTATTCTGTCCAGTCCATTACATCTTCTTTGTCCCTCACCCCTCCTTTCTGGATTAAAATCTTCTCCAACCTTTCTACAGTAACATCCTCCCCCCTAGCACAGAAGATCCCTCTTCGTAGAGGTACAATCCACCCCTACTATAAAGATGGCACCTCTCAGAGGAGGACTCCCAGTGCTCTAAAAAACCCAACCCCTGCTTTCCTACACCACTTCCTTAGCCATGCATTAACCTCCCTAATTTTCAATCGTGTACTTTAGCTGCACTTGTAGATTTGATAGTAATTGTAGTCGTATTTGTCTCTTTTGAGCCGCATATAACTCTTGTCTTGTGAAATGTTGTAGATCAGGAGTGGCCAACTCCAGTCCTCAAGGGCCACCAACAGGTCAGGTTTTAAGGATATCCCTGCTTCAGCACAGGTGGCTCGATCACTGACTCAGTCAACGACTGAGTCACCTGTGCTGCAGCAGGGATATCCTTAAAACCTGACCTGCTGGTGGCCTTTGAGGACTGGAGTTGGCTGCTCTTTTTGTAGATCAAGATGCTGCTGCAAGGCCCAATAGCAGTAAAGAAATAAGGCAGATGACTCAGAGAACAGAGATGGATTCAGATGATTGCACTCACTGAAACTAAATCAGATGGAAGCCAAACAAGTAATCAACATATACAGTACAGTATGAACAAAGTAAACAGGACCTAATAGAGTGTCCATGTCTTCTATTCCCCATATGAATGCCCTTATTACAGTACATTGACAGTCATTGTAAATTCTGGATTGTACTAAACTGACAATAGTAATCTTGGTTTCTTGCAGTAGGACTATAGTGAGCCACAAAAGGTCTATTTGTAGTTCAGGAGTTGTGCTTTTATGATACTAGCATTGTAATCTATTTCTATTGTACATATTTCCAGCAATGAACATGTTAACTGAAACCTTCAATGTCCTAGTATTGTTACATTAACAAATGTCTTCTTACCTACATTAAATCAACATCATGTACCTCACAAGCATATATAATGTATGCTCACATAACGATTTTTTTTTTAAGATAAGACATGAAGATAAAATGGTGATGTTTTTCCAGTGAAAAATCTATATGAAAACAATTATTAACAGCCAACATCCGGCAACTGAAATTGCCATTACAAACATTACTCCACTTTCTGAAGTTATCAGAATTCTCTTTGTTCTACTAGTGATCTCTGGAATGAGTTACTGTATCTGCTCATACCTGTATCTGTCGTGATTAACATTTCTGAGCCGTGTGGATTTTGATTGTTCTTTTCACAATAAGCAGGAAGCTTACACAACATTATTCTTACACAACGAGTATTCTCGTTGACAAAGGGCGACGGCCCGAAACGCGTTCGAGATTTTTAACATATCCCATGCCATGATGTCTACCATGGAATAAAGGATTTTTAACAGCGGTATCTAGCCCCCTTCTTTCTGCATTTGCTGTGCTCCGTTCTTTCCGCAAGGATATCTTTTTGCTACTTGGAGGCATAGACTTGATGGATTATGGTGGGTTCATCTGTTTGTGAATGATGTCCCTTTGATGCAAAGTTGCTAAAGTTGATTCAATAAAATCAAGAAAGTTATGTCTCTGGTGACAAAGGCACTTTGTAGAAATGATACCATCATGGTTTCTGTGATCACCTACAATAAAACTCACAGGCCTTATACACACAGTTTAATCATTTGATTCACTATTGTACAAACTCAGCCAATGAAAATAGAAAAGAATAGAAATCTGCTAGTGATTTCCACTCGTTCGACATCACGTCTAGAGACGTGTGTGATTTTTGCAAAGGTTTGTAAGCTCATGCTTACTTTTTTTGTCGGAAAATATGCACTTTTTTGTCGGAAAAACACCACGAAAACATTTTTATCGTTTCGGAAATAAAAAAATTGACAAACATTAAAAATTGACAAAATTCAGGTCAGATGGCCCTTTATATACATCCATTTCACGACTGAAGAAAAGTGGTGGAATTCTGCCAAAACTGGTGAAAATTGTGACCTTTCACAAAAATGTGCCAAAAATGTGAAATTTGCGAAAACTTTGGTGAACCACTTATAAAGACATCCGTACGTCTCAACCCACCTCCAACACAAACTTATCCTGAGTATCGCATTCTCTTGTTAGTAAGCCATGAATCATCATGAGTGAACAGAATAGATACTGTATCATCAGAATTCCATAGCCAAATGTCCTAAGTGTCCCATTTCATAAGGTGCCTTTGATTGCTGGTGAGAATGCTTCCTGCAGGGAAGGGGGAGTAGTTATTGAATCTTGCTTATTTTCTCATTTGATGTTAGTATGAAGGTCACTGGAGTCAATGAAGTGAAACGTGATTAATGACAACTTTTGCTGCAAAACATATTTTTGCGTGTGTTGGATATATCTTTTGGACTCTGGCTTGGGTTTACAATTTCTAGAATTTCTGCCATTGCTGCATTTTACTCATGGCAGAATATTCTTGAAAACAAAACCAAAAACAAAAAAAATGTGTGTTACTGAATTAAAAAGAAGGTGCAGAAATATACCTGGTGCAGAATATGTAAAGGAATAATTTATTTTAATATATACAGTATAGTTAAGGTCGCGCTTATAGTGCCGGCGACGAGGCGGTGACATCAGGCTGCGGTTGCTGGAAAAATCAAATAGAGATGACTTCCAGCGATCGCGACCAAGCCGTTGCGCTGTGCTTATTTTAAGTGCACGTGACGGCGGCAATGCATTTGTTTTGACGCAATGTCACGTCGCCGGCACCATAAGCGCAGCCTACGACTGCTAGTTGCCCCTCCCGCCAGCCGAGGCGCTATCAGATCCATATACTACTATGGGAAGGCATAGTAGCTCTTTTGTTTTCTACTCTAGTCTGAAGTTTGAAATCCGGCTCAGGTGAAGTTCAGTGATTTATATTTTCATTCATAGACATTGCTCTAGTTGCATCCAAAGGCTCAGGGTTCAATTCCCCAGTTGGTATCCTCCAAAATTATCTCTTATAGTATTTTCTTTTTTTGTGCAATTCATCCAGTTAGTCGCTTTATACTCTTCCCAAATAATATGTTCATTTACCGATTCAGACAATTATTAGAAATATAATTTTCAAACTATTTTGTCAGGACAGCTACATTTGTGAGTATATCATGTCCTCAAAATCCCCCAACAGGTCAGGTGTTCAGGCTATCCCTGCTTCAGCACAGGTGGCTCAATCGGTCCCAGCTTCAGCACAGGTGACTCAATTAGTGGCTCAGGACTGAGCTACTAATTAGGCCACCTGTGCTGAAGCAGGGATATCTTGAAAGCCTGACCTGTTGGGGATCTTGAGGACTGGCATTGAGAACCCCTGCTGTAATGAATCATTCAGCTCCCTGAGCTTTTCAAATTTAGGTCCAGAGCCACAAAACCGTATTGAGCTTTAGTCCCTCTTTAATTCCATTCATACAAGTTTGGCAACAGGCTTTTAAAACTTTGCCTGGAGAGTAGATTTGAAATCTTTTTCTTTTACAGTATATAGTTACATTTCCTTGCTCATGGCTGATACAGGATTCTCTGATTCAAGACCCAAAGAGGTGGAATGTTCTGAAGCAATGACCGGCACCTCCTGTGTTGTGGTTCCCGCTCTCTGTCTCGCTTGATAAACAATTGTGAAACCAGTTTTGTTTTATCTTGGGGTGTTCCAACACAGTTAAGAGGTTTTTAAAATGTAAAAGTATTGAAAGATACCCAACATTGTAAAATAATGCTGCCCTAACATAGCCTCAGGCTTAGGCAGCCGTCTTCTTTCCCTACGCGTTCCGCCCTCTTTTATAGGCATGTAATGCATTGAAAACACTATCAAATGTGCTTTACTTTAATGAGTGTGTATCTAGATCACATATAATTCCTACATGTTAAGGCTATACATGTATCAAATATAACTGTAGAGTCAATCTGTTAATGACTTCTACTGGAATATGTAATACTCCCCTATTCTATTGACATTGAATTTGGAAAGTGCTGCATTGCTTACTGGAAAGATAAGATGCTTTGACAATGGCCCCAAAAAATAACCCGCTCTATTGAATGATCTGTCTCTTTTTGTATATATACACAGACTCAAGGACAAAAACATAAAGCATAGACAGCGAAAACCATTAGAATAATGGAATATGTTCTCTTTTCCAAGGGTTTAATGTGTTATAAAAGTATTGATGCCTTAAAAACACTGTTATATCACTTTAAAAGGGACATTTTGTAGACATATAAATGCACATCACATGCACATGAAGAAACACTCCAAAATCGAATTACCTCGGAAATAATGAAAAACATCTTGTATTTAAAGGTTTCTGCATTGAATGGTTTAGTTTATTCAGAAGGCATCTCTTGACAACTTAGTTTCGTTTAATGAAAATCTCTTTTTGCCACAAGGAATGATTATGTACAAAAAACATTTGTACAGTATGTTGTAAATTATTAAAGAAACAGAAAATGTGACAATAAATAACATTTCCTTATGAGGTTGCTTATAGAACATGTGTCTTTGATCAAAAGCAAACACTATTTTTGTTAAATGGATACAAGATTTGATATGTTACACTGGAGGTTAATATCAGATTATATTCTCTTGCCGAGCTGTGTCACATTTTGTTCCCTGTTACTCACACATCAGCAGCTCAACTGAACCTAGCCAATAGCATACAGTTGTTTGGGCTAGATTTAGAATTTGTCTCTGATAGTATTAAAAGTTTAATCTAGTATTAGAATACAAATGTATTTTTTTTGTTTACCTTCCTGTGGATCAATATACTATAAATACAAAGGTAGAATCAGTATCGGTCGTCTAAATTTAACACAGGTTGAACTTGATAGGTGAATGTCTTTTTTTAACCTCATTTACTGTGCAAAACGAAAAAGAAACGAAAAATAAATATATTCGGCGCCTGATATTAAAGTCTCGGGATAGTGTGACAAATATCACACAGATGCAATATACAACCGTAAGATGTTTGGTAGAAGACAAATGTCCTGGTTGCTCCAATTGAAATTCAATGCAGATGGAATCCCAGTGCATGCAATGAAAGCAAGAAACCACATAGCATAATACTGTTTGGTGTTTGTGACAGCACAAGATTTAGTGCTGGAAGATCAGAGGTAATGAGTGAAAATGACAGGTAAGGGACAAAAGTGAAAGTACATTTATTAAAAGTATTAGAAAAAAAAATACAAAAAATACAATAGAACCACAATAATATATATTGTATAGCGATGACTTCCAATGGCAATCCACTGCAATAAATTGACGCCCTAATTACTAGACGCAGGTAGGATGTGCGCAGTGGATAATTAAAGAGAGTATCCCCTCTCATCTGTGGCAGAACAGCCCGACAGTCCCCATGGTGTGCAGGGATCTCCCATCAGTGTCTCACAGGCTGAGAAGAAGAGAAAAACTCCAATAGTGCAGATGGTATGAACAGATTTATGTAACATGTGAAGAAAGAACAATTGCACTCACATTTTGTACATAATTTACGGACAATGTACAGGGGTCTTTAGGGTCTTGTTGAGAAGTCCTAGTCCAAGTCACAATAGTAGAAGTTCTTTCTCTGTCCTCGGGGTCATCAGGAGGCCGGGGAACGCCGCCACACTCATCCGGCATTCTCTTCCTAAATGTGATGTTATGAAGTCTCGTGTCCTTTTCGGGAAGCTGGGACAAAAACGGCTGGAAGTGGCTGTGGACCTCCTTGTTCCTCCCTCTCCACTGTAAGATATGACAGGCTCCAAACTCAACGCGTTTTGCCCCGTAGGCTTCCTGTTTCGCATGCTCGCACGGTCTAACATGCACAACCGCTCATCTCACATGGCTGTATGCTGAGTACCCTTAAGCAAACACAACCCGCATAATACATTTTGGACTGTAGGGTCAAGAAGTTTCAACTATGCAGAAACACTGACTGTAGAACAAAGGGTTGCAAACCTCACAAGCACGGACAGGATTCAAGAAATATATAATCATATTAAGGGTTTCTCATAGTTAGTGTCTCTAGAAGGGTTTTTTTTGTTCAGCTTTGTAAAACACATCAGCCACTGTGCTTCACAATTGATAATTAATTGCATCTATTGTTTCACATTATTGCCACAAATGTATTCTTAGAAAGCCTGATATTGAAATGTGTATATTGCCATTGTATCCATGGTAATAGTAGTACCATATCCTTTTGAAGCAACAGTAGTGCAGCATTAATTTGTTCAAAGTAGATACCATTGCTGTTTAAAAAATGCAATGCGGAATCCAGCCCGTTATAAGTTTATGTCAGGATTTCTCAAATCGATTTCTACTAAACTCTTATCAGGGTGATAGTCATTTCACTAGATGCTTGGAATGTATAGTGTTGTAGAAATTCCACTGCTGTTTCATTGGATATAGGGGCAGCAGCTAACAGCATTATAGCAGTTGAAAGACCTTTGTTCAGATATTGCCTTACTGCCTTGCACACTCATAAACAAGTACAACAAAAGAGGAAGAACATATAAATTGACTCATACTCATTATATTTACTTATCGATCCATAAAGTAACTTACTGAGGTAAGTGGAGCTTATATTTGCAACATACGGTATATCCAATAGATTGACACCGAGAGATGCTTTTCTTAAAATGAGTGTCTTTACATACATGTATTGCCAATGTGGGGAGCTGATACTGTACATAGAAAACTGGGTATCCTTAAATATTCTAAAAACACATTTTTACATCATGGACATTTGAATAGGGAAGAAAAATACTGCTTTTTTTTTGTTTTTTTAATGTTTCTTTTTCATATAATAAAAAGTGACAATATTTCATTTAAATATGTATTAAATATGTATAAATATAAAGATGTAGGTTCAGAGGGATTTCCCAGACCCTTCGAATATATTTCCACAAAGAGAAGGCTATCCCAAACAATCAGTTCTTCCAATACCTTCAATTGAAAGTCTTTTATAACAAAATCCGACCCCCCGAATTGCTAACTAGATTTGAGTCACTTTGTCTAGCATATAGTAACATATCTGGACTGATATCTAAACTGTATGGGTAATTTGTTAGCCCTCCTCCTCATATGAATCAAAAACTGAAATATATGCTACAATGGGAGGATGATCTGGGGGAGGAACTAGACATGGAAGACTGGAATTATATTTTTCAGAAGGTTGCTACATCCTCAATGTGTATCACGATCAGAGAAAATGCCTATAAAGTTATCATGAGGTGGTACTTAACCCCCATGAGACTAGCTAAATTCATCTCAGAGTACCCAACAATATGTCCGAAAGGATGTGGAGTACAAGCCACATTTATTCAAATGTGGTGGGGGTGCCCATTCATAGCAGCTTATTGGCTGGAAATCAAAATGTGATCACAAAGGTTTTTCGGTTTGGACCTACCAATGGATCCCTGGTTATTTCTTTTAAACAAACCATATTACCTCCTCATGAGACATGAAAATAAATTACTGTGCCACATATCTTCAGCCGCAAGACGCGAACTAGCGGCAGTATGGAAACAAACAATTATTCCCTCAATCCCCAAAGTTAAAAATAAAGTCTGGCAGATTTGCTGCATGGAAAAATTGATTAGTCTTAATAACGACACCTGCACAGATTTTCAGAAGGTGTGGTTACCTTGGATTCTGAGTGCTAGTCAACCAGAAATTAATACCCACTTAATTTTGTTGTAAAAAAAAATGATATTAATATTAACTGTGTGATTGAATATTTTAAGATGATTTGATAGGTAAAATGTTAAATGAAAGTGTTCTTTCTCCCATCTCTATTTTTGTACCCTTCCCTCCCCCCCATCTTTTATTTTCTTCATTTCCCCCTCTCCCTAAAATTTTTAATAAAAACTAAGTTTAAATATGTATTTCAAAGTGTTTTTTTTATAAGGCTAAACGAATCACATAATAAGATGTTTATAACATGTAGGCCTAGACTTATTAAATGGTGCTAAGCCTCAATGCACCATAAGGGCCCTTAGTGTTTGGGTATCCATTGTCAGAGAATTGTTTAGTCATATGAGATTTAATTATTTCCATCGATCCCTTTGCTGCCTTATCTAGTTATGACTTTCTCCCCCAGCCTTCATACACTCACTCACAGGGGCCATGTTAACTAAATGGTGCTAAGCTGCTAGGCACCTTACAGTCCATTGGCAGGAGCAGGCCACAGGGCCTTATATCCTGCTGTCTGTTATAATAAGGCAGCTAATGTAGTCTTGAATAATTCATGATTACAAGGTGTACACACTTGATAAAACAAGATATGTTTTATTTACTCAGCTGCATGTGGAATTCTATATGTCCAAAAAGTTATTTATATAACTATCTCTGTAAAAATCAACCGGAAAGTGTCTGTTCAAAACAGTAACAAAGGAGGGAGCGGGAGGAGGGGGTATGATACCTTTTATTGGCCCAACAAGTAGTTGAAATGTTACAAGGTTTCCAACCTCTCAGGGTGGGGGTAGGACCCCTAGAGGTTCAAAAGCTTGGAACATAACTACTTGTTGGTCTTATAAAAGGTATTATACCACCAATTCCAGGAGTGGCAAACTCATGTCCTCAAGGGCCACCAACAGGCCAGGTATTAGGGATACCCCGGATCCAGCACAGGTGGCTCAATCAGTGGCTCAGCCAGAATGACTGAGCCACCTGTGTTGAAGCTGGGATATCCTTAAAACCTGACCTGTTGGTGACCACTCCTGAACTAGAGAATAACATAACTAGGATCCCATCTGAAACCCTCATTGTTATTATGACCTTGGGCGCGGGATTTAATGCACTAACTGAAAGTGCTTCCAGCAAATACTGCAATATGCAGCAATTTTACTAGAGCGCAGGTCACAGCAACGCGAAAACAAGTGAGTCAGAAACACAATCGATTATTGTCTGCATCGCTTTCAGATGTATTTATGGCTGTAAAGGAGTGTAGCTTGTATGTGTTTATGAAGAAAAGAAAAACCTGTAAACCGGTTATGTGTTTCTCCTGATTTCCACAATTGATTGGCCAGCAAGAAGCAGACGGCTTACCATGTGCATGCATTTTCATTACATTACTAACTATTTCTTCCACTGGCTACAGATTCTATCGTGGCTCCATCTTTTAGCAGCTGTCAAGCTGAATGTGTCCTAGCATTAACCGTAATGTGTATTTGTGCTTCTTATATGCCAAAACGAAAAATATAGAACCGTGAATTATGATTTGGTTGCTGGCTGGAAAATATTGCTTCTCCACATAAGCTTTTTTTCCACCGTAATGAAGACTAGAAATGTCACATTATACCAGGAACTGGATACTTTATTGCAAGCCAAAAATCAGAATTCGATCAATCAAGTTTGATAAATAAAAATAATACTTAATTTCTCTTGAGTATCCTATATCCCAGGTCATATTTTTTCTCTCTTAAAATAATGATTGTATTGACGATTACTAACCAAGGAAAAATAGACACATTTTTGCAAATTTTACTATAATTTAGTCCATACAAGCACTAGGGATCAGTGCTAAATATCTTCCGACACATTCTTTATTGCATAATTGTTTTATGTAATCTAATTATACACTAAATAATGTATTGGAATATATTTATGAGTGATGTCCAGTGCTTACATGGACTCAATTAATTGGATATTTTTCTTTGGTCAGTAATTGTTAATAAAATCATTATTTTAAGAGCAAAATAAATCTTGGGTGGCTTTCTAGAAAACAAAGGTATCAGAGTTGAATTTCAAGTATACTGTTTTGGGGTATCTATAGAGTACAGTAGATGGCTTTTAGAAAATGGGGTTCTTCACAGTATCTGTTGACTGTTGATAAAACAGTTTCAAGACTGAAATATACAGTAGGCTTGGATTTACAAAGCTCTTATAAGGGGCATCAGATATCAACCCCGTATTTATTGCCATTGACTTTGACTTAATTGACGTTGACTTAAATGGCAAGTTACCCGGGATCGAGATTCAATACCCCTTTTTAGAGCTCAGTGAATCTCCCCCATTGTGTTATTCATTATGTGATTGTACCGATTGGGAACTGTCACACATAAACTCCTATTGACCTGAAAGCAGCAATCCAGGCTGCCGTTTAAAAAATAAATACATTCTTTCCCCCTTTATAATGTGCATCAATAAAATCCACATAATGATAAATAATCTGCTAAATTGCCGATCGATCCGTTCTCCTGTGATTGATCGGCAAAGATTCGGCTCGGGGGTTCACTAAAGGGCTGTCAGTGCAGCAGAAGAGGACCAAAGATGCAAAGTTCTGTGGTGAAGATCATGTGATCAGGCAGTCACTAGATACAATTGGTGCACTGCTAGAGAGAGGGCAGGGCTCAAAAAGGGGTGTGCCAGAGCCTGTTTTCAGAAGAGGAAGGGGTTCTGACTTTGTTAATGGTTGCTATAGAAACAAAAAAAGTTTGTTACATTATAATACATTAAAAATGTCATTCTGAGTTGTTGTTTTTTTAAGAAATGCTACAAGTATTTTCTCATACTACAAAACTGATTTATTAATAATAATAATAATAAAAAAATATAGAATATAGCTTGGTCTGCAGCTTTCAATGTGATAGTGTCCGATCAACACCACTGAACTTCAATGAATAATGTCCAGTCTAGTTCAAGATACATATACAACTGAGCAATAGAGCCTCAAGATCACATCATCTTAAGACTCAGACGTGTGTCTTTTTATGTTGGTCTTATGATACAGATCAAATATTCACTAGCAGCTGAAGGTCACCAAGCATAAGGAGAATTGATAACAGGTAACCTTCATAGATCTTGAGCCTGTACTGGTATTGAAGTGTGCAATTAATAAAGCGCGTTTTAGCTGCTGGACGTTTACTGGATTTACCTGGCTGCTTATGAACTTGCTCCTGAATCATAGAAGAATATTTATGCCCATATCTATTTATAGCTCCCGTCCTCGATGCGCTCTTTAAAAATATAACCGTATTTCATGATTGATATTATCTTTTCATTAGTGGCAAAGAAAAAAGGTGAAAGTCTTCTAACCAGAAAAAGTAAAAGGATCTTACAGTATATTAACATTTCATCAATTTCTTTCTTTAGCATAAATGAAATTATTTCATTCAATGAACATATAGGTAAGTAGCATTGATACCGGATATGTGCTATCAGTTATGTTTGGATAATATATTGAGAAAGATGCCAAATGTGTATTTTAAACAGATAAAAAAAACGGTTGTTGTTACGTGTGTTTGTAAAATACTAGACTGTAGGGCAGGGGCGGCCAACTCCAGTTCTCAAGGGCCACCAACAGGTCAGGTTTTTCGGATATCCCTGCTTCAGCTCAGGTGGCTCAATCTTTGACTAGCCAACTCCAGCCCTCAAGGGCCGCCAACAGATCAGGGTTTATGGATATCCATGCTTCAGCACAGGTGGCTCAATCAGTGGCTCAGTCTATGACTGAGCCACTGATTGAGCCACCTGTGCTGAAGCAGGAATATCCTGAAAACCTGACCTGTTAGATTCTCACGAGGACTGGCGCTGAGAACCACTGCTGTAGGGCATTATTGCTTATTTTTGAACAAGGTCATTTTGTTCTCTTTCCAATGTCACATTGGAAACAGCATTTTCAACCAGCTATTTATCAAAACCAGACTCTGCTTATGGAGAAAATACATCAGCATTCCCCGGGCAGGTGGTAAAGATCGTTGTTCTGCAAACCAGCATTGTAATATAGTTAGATCTCTTGATATTTCTTTGTCTAGAATAAAACAAACAAAAAAATAAATAGTCAGAAATTACCATCACCGGTGTAGCGGAGTCCCCCTACCCTGCCTCCGGTGTGGGTAACTGCTCCGCTGTTCAGCCGGTCGGCGGAGTTCCGCACAATCGGGGAGATTGTGGGGGCGGCCATTTTGTGCATGCGCAGTGTCGGCAGGAGTGGTGGCCATCTTTGAATGGCTCTGCATGCACGAGGCAGAACTACAAGTCCCAGAATCCTCGTGGGGTTATAGAACACATGGGCTATCCCAGCCAATGGGATGGGATACAGCCCTTGTGAAGCAGAATATCCTCTGCTGGGATCAAGGTGAATTTGGCAGTCCTGAAGGAGGAGCAAGGAGGAAGGTATTGCCCAGGGAGCAGTTAGCTTCCTGGACTAGGCCAGTTCTTGTCCCTTAGGACCCAGATAGCCCTACCCCGGTAGTGGAGTATTGTAGGGAAGGCCCCAGATAGGGGCCCTCCCATTAGAGATACAGCAGCACTCCTGCGCCAACGGACGTCCGTGCAGCGACCTGCGGCCTGGGCAGGGCACGTGGCAGCAGAGGTGGAACAGTCCGGCAGGAGATTGCACCGCAGACCGCAGCCTGGACAAGGTGTGAGGGGAGTTGTGTTGGAGGCCCTGCTGCTTGGGACCTGATCCAGCATCCTTCTCTCTTTATCCCCTGGTCTGGACATTGACCAGGAAGGTACCCACCGTGCACCAACACTTCATAGCGGGGTAGCGCTACCTCACACTTGGGTGGGATTGTTCTGCGGACATCAGGGTTTCAGGTGCCCAGGGCAACCTCAGTACTTTGGGGGAACCACCATTATTATTGTTATGTTATGTATTGCAGTGTATAGTTATGTTGGTGTCATTATATTACGTATGAGTAAAGTGTGTACACATTGTGTGTAACCAAATACATTGGTTGTATTATTATTAGTGAGTATTGTTTCCCATGAGGAGTCAAGCCCGCCTACGCTGGGATCCTCTGAGGTGGAGGCTCTGCACCGCGAGAGATAGCATCCCAGGCTCCCCAGGAGCGGAGGTATCCTGAAGCCAGGGTCACGAATGGTGTATGAATGACTCCAGGTAGCTTAACTCGTGTCTCACCTCTTCCAAAGCACAAACAAGTCCTTTTCTCTTTCTTGGTTTTATTGAGGGAAAACACAGGGAGATAGGTGCTTGTAGATGGAGTGTGGGGAGAGAGGGCTTCTCTGTCTGCTGTGCAGTGTATCAATAATGAGACAGTGTAAAACAAAAAGGCCTTGCTGGGGTGATAGCAGGCAGTTACTCACTCAGAGTCCAGGGTCAAAAGGAAATGAGGAGTAAGGGTCACACTAGATAGGAAGTGGGACTATACTAACTGTCAGCAAGGACAGGGGGGTAGGAATAGCCCACTCTCAGCTAGGAGAATATGAGCTGCAGGCAACCAACACAGGCTGTGTAAACGACATGTTGCAATAATGTTGCATTTTACATACAGCGTTGCTGCTGGGACAGGGGAAACTGACAGGCAACTAAAGAAGGGAGAAATGAATCCCATAACTAAAGGGGAAGACAGAGGAATATGGAATCTAGTTCCAGGACACTCCCCGTCTGGTATCTGTAGATACCACTATATAACAAGCTATGTGGAACATATGTGCAATACATACAACATAACGATATACTGCAAAGGTCCATATTTCCATAGCAACGTGATACCGGTCGGTACCACTGGCATCAAAGTCCTTTGGCCAGGCTTTCCAGTAAGGGAAGCCAGGTGGGTGCGTAGCTCTTGGTTAGCTTGATGCACCACAATGTCTCTTAAAAGTCCACGGCACTCTTGGTCGCGCAAGTATCTTTTGATACTATTGTCTTTATTGTCTATTTGTAATTCCTTACATGCTCCAACGAAATTGGTACCACAATCGGAGCGTATTTGTTTAACTGGTCCTCTGACTGCAAAGAACCTTCTGAGGGCATTTATGAAGCTTGAAGCATCCATAGATTCTATAACCTCGATGTGTATCGCTCGCATACTCATGCAGGTGAAGAGTACCGCCCATCGTTTGCTGTTTGCTAGTCCGCCCCTAGTTCTACGCGAGATGACCATCCAGGGCCCAAATACATCAAGTCCTACATAGGTAAAGGGGGGTTCTGTATTAAGTCTGTCGACAGGTAGATCCGCCATCCTTTGGTCTTAGCTTTTGCCTCTCAGCATTCGGCACCTAACACAT
Source organism: Ascaphus truei (assembly GCF_040206685.1). Classification (NCBI taxonomy): domain Eukaryota; kingdom Metazoa; phylum Chordata; class Amphibia; order Anura; family Ascaphidae; genus Ascaphus; species Ascaphus truei. The sequence goes on from NC_134499.1 coordinate 34,299,005, forward strand.
TTGTGGAGATTACTGGCCACGCACCTTTTCATGCCAACGACCCAAATGCCCGCCGCCCTAATGGCGCCTTCGGTGAAGTGTCGTCCCTGATGCATGACTTGTTCGTGGTAGTGGCGCACCAACAAAGTGGCGATGTGATTCCGGCCAGGGATGATAAGAGGGTTGCTTTCCTCCCTGCTCAGTTGGGACTTATTGAGGCGGCCTCCTACTCTCATGAGGCCGTCGTTGTCGATGAAGGGATTCAACTTCCAAAGTGGACTGTTTTTGTTAACACTCTTCTTTCCGCGAATGCAATTGATCTCTTCCGCATATGTTTCCCTTTGAACATGACTGAGAACAGTTTCCTTAGCCTTTGTAATTTCCTCTACGGTGCGCAGCTCTTTGCAGATGTGCCAGCCGTGGCAACCGGTAGTTTTACCGTCTGGTGTCTGGCGGAAGGAGGAGGCTATATGCCCGAGATGGGCTACTGTTCGCAGAAGGGCCGTCCACTTTGAGAAGCGTTGGAATCGATGTGATCCGAATGCGTTTTTGTGCGATACATTGGTGAGTACTACGGATACTTGTGGGGGCCTTATCTCCGTATCCTTTTCGGGATCCATGAGTTCAAAATCGTCAACTGGGGTTGGTAGCGTTTCCGCAGGCTGCGCAAGAAACATTGGTCCTGTGAGCCACGACGTATTCTGCAGTTGAGATGCGGGTACTGATCTGGTGGCGTGATCTGCGGGATTTTGCTCTGTGGGCACGTGGTGCCATTGTTCTGGTTGGGTTGACTTCCTGATTCTTTCTACGCGGTTAGCTACATATACGTAGAATCTCCTTTTCTTATTGTAGATGTATCCCAGTACCACCTTGCTATCTGTGTAGAGTTTGACGGCATCTGGTTTGCTGTCCATCTCATTCTCGATAAGCTCCGCCAGTTCTACTGCTAGCACTGCACCACACAGCTCGAGTCTGGGTATAGTATGGTCAGGTTGTGGCGCCAGCTTAGCTTTGCCAAGGATGAACCTGATGTGGCAACTTCCATCCACGTCCGTGGTTTTTAGGTAGGCCACCGCTGCTATAGCTTTGGTGGAGGCATCTGAGAACACGCAAAGCTCTTTGCTGTGTGCGGCGGTGAGAGATATAGGTGAATAGGGGCGTGGGATTTGAAGTTGCTCGAGGGCCTTCAGGGAGTGTTTCCACGTTTCCCACTCTTTCCGTTTTTCTGGAGGTAGTGGGGTGTCCCATTCCTGTTTTTCGAAGGACATTTCTCTGAGGAGGGACTTCCCTTGTATAGTGACAGGAGCCACGAATCCTAGCGGGTCGTAGAGACTGTTAACGGTGGACAGGACTCCGCGACGTGTGAAGGGTTTTTCTTCGATGGCTACCTGGAACGTAAAGGTGTCTGTTTTAAGATTCCAGCTTATCCCCAGGCTCCGCTGTATGGGAGGCATGTCGGTCCCCAGATCCAAATTCTTGAGATCTGGTGCTTGATCATCTGCGTGAAACGCCTTCATCACTGTGGCACTGTTGGAAGCTGTTTTGTGCAACCTTAGGTTGGCCTTCGCTAACATCTTTTGTGTCCTCTTGAGTAGATCTACGGCTTCTTCTTCGGTGGGAACTGATTTTAATCCGTCGTCCACATAGAAGTCTCTTTCGACGAAGCTCCTGGCGTCTTTCCCGAACTCTGCTTCTCCGTCTTGGGCCGTTCTTCTGAGGCCGTAGGCTGCCACTGCCGGTGATGGGCTGTTCCCGAAGACATGTACTTTCATGCGGTACTCCGTGATTTCTTTTTCTACGTCGTCATCTTGGTACCACAGGAATCTTAGGTAGTTACGGTTGTCTTCTCGCACAAGGAAGCAGTGGAACATCTGTTGAATGTCTGCGGTTACGGCGATAGGTTCCTTGCGGAAGCGGATCAGCACTCCCAGAAGACTGTTCGTCAGATCCGGCCCGGTGAGGAGAACATCGTTTAGGGAGACTCCCTGATGCTGAGCGCTGGAGTCGAATACCACTCGGATTTGGCCAGGTTTCTGGGGGTGGTAGACGCCAAACGACGGGAGGTACCAGCATTCTTCGCCTTCTTTCAGTGGGGGCGCCGACTCTGCATGGCCACTGTGGAAGATTTTTTGCATGAAGGCCACAAAGTGTTCCTTGGTCTCCGGTTTCCTTTGTAGGTTGCGGCGGAGCGAAGCGAGCCTAGACATAGCATGGTCTCTGTTGTTTGGGAGGCGTCTTCTTGGCGAACGGAAAGGTAGTGGGGCCACCCAACTGCCCAATTCGTCCTTGAAGAGCTCCTTATCCATTAACCTCAAGAATTCTTTGTCTTCCATTGATGGCGCCTGTTTGTCGTCGTCCTTTGTTGTCTGGAACACTGTACTCCCTAGGTCATTGGGGTATTTTCTTGCCACAGGCGCGTCTCCGTAGTTCCTTTTGGTCTCGAGCTTCTCGTGGACCTGAAAGTGGTTCGGACAAGGTTTGAAGTGGGATATACGACCGTTCTCCAACAAGTTCGTCTGTAGGGCGCCTACGTTGTCGGGTCCTCGTATCCTGTCTCTGCATACTTCTCCAACTACCACCCATCCTAGATCGAGCCTTTGGGCGCTTGGGCCATTGTGGTCCCCATTTCGCTGTTCGCGGATCTTGTGTGCTCTCATGATGTCTCTGCCAAGTAGCAGCAGGATCTGGGCATCTTCGTCTAGTGGTGGGATATGATCGGCAATGGTTTTTAGATGGGGATGGTGTCGCGCCACGTCTGGCGTGGGGATCTCAGTCCTATCTTCCGCCATGTGATTGCACTCGATGAGTGTGGGAAGGGGCATGCTCACTTTGCCGTCTATTGAGCATATGGTGTAGCCATTCACTCTTCTCCCTGTAGTCTCCATTCGCCCTGCGCACGTTCTGAGAGTGTAAGGAGAAGTACTGTCTTGTATGCCGAACATATCGAAGAATTCTGACCTGACCAGCGATCGGTTGCTCTGGTCGTCGATGATTGCATACATCCGTTTGGCTCTTTGGGGTTGTCCCTCTGGGTGCACTGCTACCAGACATATTTTAGAGCAAGATCTACCGTCGTCTCCTTCTCCGCATACTTCTGTGCATTTGGATGCTACTGACGTCGGGGGGGGTGTGTCTCCCACTTCTTCCTCCCCGCCCTGCTTTGTCGGAGGGTTAGGGGCTTTGCTTGCTTTGGGCTTCATAGCTTCCGGGTGTAGAGCGGCTATGTGCCTGTCGCTATCGCACTCTGTGCATTTCATAGCTTCTTTGCAGTCCTTGAATAAATGAGTTGTGGAAGCACAACATTTGAAACAGGCTCCCCATTCCCTGAGTAGGTTCTTTCGCTCCTCTATGGGTTTCATCCTGAATCTGAAGCACTTGTTAAGTGGATGCGGCTTTTTGTGGATAGGGCATTCTTTGTTAAGGTCCCTTGGTTTTTTGTCCCTGTCGGCCGTCTGGCTGGGACTCGCGTGGGTCGTAGGGGGCACGTCCGTCCTGTGGACCGAGATGGGTGTTCTGGAGTCCTTGCACCTTGCTGTTGACCTTTCGTTCCTCGGGTGGCTAACGCTGGATGTGGTTTGCGCCCCTAAGACGAAGCTGGGGTCGTTTCTTGTCTTTGCCGCTTCGCAGATGAAGCTCACGAAGAATGAGAATGGGGGGAAGACAACCTGCTTCTCCCTTTTGTATTTGGAACCTTGTGAAAGCCACCTTTCTTGGAGGTTGAAGGGTAGCTTCTCCAGGATGGGTCTCACTCCACGAGCTGAATCTAGGGCGTTGAGACCTATTAAGGAATGGTCTTTCCTTGCGAACTCCAGTTCTTGCAGCAGGTCTCCAAGATCTCGTAACTTCGAGTAGTCTTTACTCGTGATCTTGGGGAAGCTCTCGATTCTTTTGAAGAGTGAATCCTCGACTGCTTCGGGGCTGCCATAGGACTCTTCTAGCCTTTCCCACACTAGGTCAAGACCTACTTGGGGTTGATGCGCGTTTGCCGTCCGAAGTCTCTGCGCTTGCTCCCTGGATACGTTCCCCAGGAACTTGACTAACAGGTTGAGCTCTTCCCTTGCTGAGAAGTCCAAGCTGTCGATTGCGTCTTTGAACGTGAACTTCCACGTCCGGTAGTTCTCAGGGCGGTCGTCGAAGCTGATGAGTCCTGCGTGCACCAAGTCGCGCCGGATCATGTACTTGGCTATGTCTGTCAGACCTGAGACGTCGGCGCGTTTGCCCCGTTCTGAGGTAGTTGCTGGGACGGTCTGTGCGGTCGCCTCTTCCTTGGCGTGGATGCGTGATGGCTGCTGGCCAGTGTGAGGGGCTGTTTTCTCCCGCGTGGGTGTACCTGGATTGCGAGCCTGTTGTGGTGCATCCGTGTGCGCGCTGGCGTGTGGATCACTCTTGTGGCTGTGGCTATCCCAGGCAGCATGTACCATTGACGGAGCAGCGTTTTCTCCTCGTGGGCCTAGCAGGTCTTCGGTATCTGTGGAGTCGCTCCATCCGTGTTGAGATGGTGCGCTGGTGTTTACACTGAAGAGGCTCCTTACGTAGTCTTCAGTGCGTCGGGCCGGATCCTCTGAGGCAATCCGTCTGTACGGTAGCTCCCCGCCGTCCTGTCTCGCAGCTGCTTCTAGGACTTCGGCTTGGGCTATGGCGGCAGCGGCTTCCTTCTCTTGATTAAGTGCCTCTAGATCCGCGTCCAATTCGGCCTTTTTACGCGCCGCGGCAGCGGCGGCATTGGCAGTGGCATTCTGCTCCTCCTCTTCTATGCGCGCTCTTTCTGTCCTTACGGCTGCCTCTCTGCGACTATATTCAGCCCTGGCACGTGCGGCCTCTGCGGCGGCTCGTGCCTTGGTAGCGTTTGTGCTTGCACTGGACGCGTTAGACTGCGCTGATCTTGCTGATCTAGATGAGTGCCTGGATATGCTTGAGCGCTGCGATGCAGTCTCCAGGAGGAGCTCTTTTCTCACGCTTTGAGCGTCTGTGATGGCGGCCCGCACGCGGCTGTCACGTGCAAGATCAATGTTATTTTGTAAGTCTCTTTCTTGCAGGCTTTCGCCGGTGTTGGTTCTGGTCAAGTAGGTGATGTATGTTTCTGACAGCCCTTGGTAGCACGAGTGATCAGACTTTATTTGAATAATTGCCTGCGCGAGCTGTTGTGCATTATCGCCAATACTAACGACATTGCGTAACTCCAATGCGGTTGTTTCCCAGGCCAACTCTAATTTAGCGCGGTGCGCTTCAATGTCGTTCTCATATTTTTCGCGGCCCTTTTGTGTCAGTGTAACTGTCCGTTTGGGCCTTGCGCCTGCCTGCGCCTGTTGCAGATGCGCAGCGGTCTCTGTATCTGAGAGATCGCTTTCCTGCGTGATGTCTGGTGAGGCTCTGAGTTCTGCCATGCTGTAGGTGTGTGTAGGCCTTTTGCCAGTGCGTGTGGCGTGCGGTCTTTTACCTTGTCAGCGTAGGGCGTCTGTCTCAGATGGTGCCGAGCGGTGTCCTGCAGCGTGCAGCGTTGGGGCAGCTGTGCTTACAGGTGTCCGTAGGCTCCTCACTGTGGGGCTGAGCAGCGGGTGGACTCAGACAGAGAAAAAGGCAGTTAGGTTTGTGTGTACAGTCTGTTTGCAAAGCTGCTGCCTTGTGTGCAGGGACTATTCTGTTTAGCATAAAGTCTTTGAGTAGTAGCTGCTGTGTGATTCCCCAACACAGGTCTTTGTTTTACTATCCTGAAGCCAGGGTCACGAATGGTGTATGAATGACTCCAGGTAGCTTAATTCGTGTCTCACCTCTTCCAAAGCACAAACAAGTCCTTTTCTCTTTCTTGGTTTTATTGAGGGAAAACACAGGGAGATAGGTGCTTGTAGATGGAGTGTGGGGAGAGAGGGCTTCTCTGTCTGCTGTGCAGTGTATCAATAATGAGACAGTGTAAAACAAAAAGGCCTTGCTGGGGTGATAGCAGGCAGTTACTCACTCAGAGTCCAGGGTCAAAAGGAAATGAGGAGTAAGGGTCACACTAGATAGGAAGTGGGACTATACTAACTGTCAGCAAGGACAGGGGGGTAGGAATAGCCCACTCTCAGCTAGGAGAATATGAGCTGCAGGCAACCAACACAGGCTGTGTAAACGACATGTTGCAATAATGTTGCATTTTACATACAGCGTTGCTGCTGGGACAGGGGAAACTGACAGGCAACTAAAGAAGGGAGAAATGAATCCCATAACTAAAGGGGAAGACAGAGGAATATGGAATCTAGTTCCAGGACAGGAGGCGTTGGCTTCCTCTAAGCCTCACGGGTAACCGCAGTACGCGTAATCGCCCGCAGTTTCCCATAGGCATAGGGAAAGGGGGTTACACCAGTAATACACTTTTGCTTGATAGGATCTGGACCAGGTGTATTGGACAAAGGCCCTTCTAAGGGGCTGATTTATACGTGCCAATGCGGCCGATCGTTCCATATTCTGCCAAAGTCCCCGGGGAATTGCAGCCCAAAATAGCACGTCATGGGCGTAAAGGTGCTCAGCACCCTTTTGTGGATCAGGGCCCAACTGGGATAGTGCTGCTCCGGTGCTGTCGCAGGAAAAGAACCATTGAAGTCAGTGATAGTGTGATAGCGCTGATTCGGATGAGAGCCTACTGTATTGAATATGTGGTGATACTGCCTCCAGTGTTAGAGAACATTTTAAATCCCATTTAAATTAACGTATACTATGATTAGGCTTAGTTCTGTTTAGTAACGTTGGCCCTGATTGGCATACAGACTTAGTCATCTCTTTGTCACACACTTAAAGCTGTAGACCAAGCAATATCCTATGGGGTTTTTTTTTAAATAAATCAGTTCTGTCCTATGAGAAAATACTTGTAGCATTAAAAAAACTCTGAATTACATTTTTAATGTATTATAATGTAACATTTTTTGTTTCTATAGCAACCATTTACAAAGTCATCCTCTTCTGAAACAGACTCTGGCCCATCCCTTTTTGAGCCCTGCCCTCTCTCTAGCAGTGCACCAATTGTATCTAGTGACTGCCTGGTCAAATAATCTTCCCCACAGAACTTTGCATCTTTGGTCCTCGTCTACTGCACTGACCACCATTTAGTGGACCCCCGAGCCGAATCTTCGCTGATCGATCACAGGAGAATGGATCGATCGGCAACTTATCTAATTAGCTATCATTGTGTGGATTGTATTGATGCACATATTAAAGGGGGGAAATCAAATGAAAAAAATGGTAGCTTGGACAGCTGCTTTAATATAAAAATCACATTGTTTTTAATGGGACTCGTTTCCTCTAATTACATGTGTATCAGTTTTTACACTATTCTTTCTCAAATTTTACAGCCTAAAGACTTTGATAAGAGACCCTTAGGTCTTAAAAATATTGCAGTCAATAATTATAGCAAAGCAGTTACTGTCTAAATTGTGTTGTTGAAACTAATTACTACATCAGTTAATTCTGGAAAAAATGCCTTTAAATATGTTTTTAAGATAAACATATTTCATATTTTAGCTTTAATAATAAAGGAATTGTGCTAACTGATTTGCACTTCAACAATTTGAAAAAGCATAACAACTGATTTAAAGATTGGAATTCAATAAAACAATATTACATTTCCAGCTGCTCAGCTTATGTAAAAATGTGTCAGAAAAGATATCATTATTAATTTGCATCTCGATTCCTGTGTTATACAGTTCTAGGTTTGTAGATTATTCACGTACAGCTCAACCCCGTTATAGCGCGATCCGTTACAACGCGAATCTGCTTATAACGCGGTGCAAGCGTGGCTCCCAATTTTCGTATTTATGAATACTTTAAAACACGATTATTGGGATCTTAAATACTTTATTGTACAATGCATACAATTATACATTATTTCTAATACGATCCGATTATAATGCGATGTGATTCTTTGGACCCCAAGCACAGCGTTATAAGGGGGTTGAGCTGTATGTGTTGTCCATGCTACTACTGTAGTAAAGATATCCAAGACTTATTCGTTTGCTTTTGATTCTGTATTTAAGTCCATATGCTTAGGTTTTCTGACTTCACTCTGCTTTTAAAATTAATTGTGATAACACATACAGTACTGTATGCTGGCTATAGAGTATCAGTGAGACTGTATATCAAAGAAATATAAAATCCATTTGTGCAGAGTGGACAATTTTAAGTGAACATTTTCTGTTCAGTACTGTAAAACTTCCCAACATGCCAAAAATGGAGATGACATATAAAACATGATTAAAAAAAATATATATACACTTTACTAAAAGGGAAATGTTTATTTTCTTTAAGTTGGCAAACTGGTTTTCTATCATTTGAAATCCAATATTCCATGACATTGTGTTGGAAATTTGCTCCCAAAAGTCTACAGAACAGAACCACTTCTACCCAAAGGCGCAGCCTACAGTAAGTATCTCCTATCAGTAGTTAGGCCACGAAAAGAACTCTAGAAAATGTACAATTCTGCCACTATAGGCTCATCTGTAGTATACGTAGTGCGTAGTAAGAGCGCTCCAGCACAGGGTAAATATAATAATAAAGTCCAGATTATAGAAGAAATGGTGAATCCATAATCAAATACATATCCTTGTCCTTTGGCTGTGCACTACTCCCTCCTTTTTCATCTGTAGTATAGAAAGTGGGATACGATTTAATTGTGTTCTGGTTTTGAATTATTTACAAAAGAAAATGAAAACACCACATGTAACCCCCAAGTATTTATGATGAACAATAGTTGTAGGATATTGATAAATTGATCGGGGTACATCCATGTTAACTGCAGCTTAAAGGGCTGAAGGACTGGCTCAGTTAGTAAAAGCACTGACTCTGTAAACACTGAGTTTGGGCATGTCACTTTATCTCCCTGTGCCTCAGGCACCAAAAAACATAGATTATAAGCTCATCTGGACAGAGACTGTGTGTGTAACATTCCTATGTACAATGCTGCTTACTGCGCGCTATACTGTAATTGTGAAGCGCTTTGAGTCCCATTGGGAGAAAAGTGCTTTATGAAATAAAGGTATTAATATTATTATTATTATTATTATTATTATTATTATAATGAACCTAATTAAATGCAACCAAGCAGAGAACTAGATGGCATATGCAGAGATAGGATAGAGTCAGAGGTTCAGAACACACCACTAGTAATAATCTTTTAAGACTTAACCTTTAATAATGTCAAAAATAAAATGTAAATGCACAAATGTAAAATAATTACTCATAGAATTGAAGTAATTAATTAAACAGCGAGGTGCAGGAGAGAAGGGAAGGATGAAACGTTTCCAATCACACAGTAGCCCCATTCGGCACTCTTAGCAATATCCGACCTACCAGTATGTCCTGGCGTCCCTAATAATCTGAATCAGTAAGTAAGGAGATGTGAGTCCTAGTAGCTCATATTTGAATTTTCAAGGTACTCCTTCATGTAATACTCAGTGTAATAGATGGATTGAAATTATAATTACATTAGACACCAAAGTTGCTTCGTGGGTATTCAGTTTTTCTACTGTATGTGCTCTCTAAACATAAAAGAGCAGATCCGAGGATGCTGAGCCCTTTCCTGGCACTTGGTCACCTGCTAATTTTCTAAAGCGGAGGATGACTAGAAGGCACAGGGATAGATCTTGTCACAACTTACATTTTAGGAACTAAGGCAAAGGACATACTGTAACAAGACTTCTCCCAGGGTTGAAAACAGTTTCCATGCAAGTGCGAAACTATTCCTGGAAATGACTGGACATGTTTCTGTTGCAAGCTGCGAGTCAAAAATGTGAATCCCACAACAAAAGGGCACCTTATCCAGAGACGTCAACCTCCAAAGACTGGAAATAAAGGAGAAGGTCGGTGCACTCACTGTTACGGAGAAGAGCTGCCACGGGTGCTCGGAAAGCCTCAGAGAGTTGGGGTATAGCAGATCCTGGGAAGAAAGAAGTATGGCACTCCAGTCTTGGCAAAAAAAATGTCTTAGTAGTGCAAAAGTACAAGGATCAATGTTTCGGTGTTTATCAAAGGTCCACACTAGGACCAGAACGTTGATCCTTGTACTTTTACACTACTAAGACATTTTGCCATGACAACTGGAGTGAACCTCCAAGGATTGAAAGATGTTGTTTTAATGGACTTTATTGAAGTCTGTGGTGAGACTGCTGCTAAGGCTCAAAATCAGCAAGACTGACCTGGAATCAGCGATATATATAATATGACTACGTAAATTCATGGGTCCATAGAAAAGGGTTAAGAGCGTCTCACTGTCTCTGAGAACGATACTAGTTTGATGCAGGGGAACCTGGTTCAAATCCCGGGGTCACTGGTCACGTCACTTTATGTCCCTGTTGTGAGCTCTACGGGACAGGGAGGTTCCTGCAAAATTCTATGTGCTGTGGACATTGTGAGCACTATACAAGGGGGAAAAAACTCTCTTGTTATACTATCCTTTTTGTTTATTAATTTTTTCATTAACAGAGGGGCCAGCGATGAATGACGGCAAGCACATGGGACAATTCTGTCTAAAATGATACTGCTCCAAAGTACCGTACATTTGTAATATCTTTACGTGAGGAATAATAAGCATACGCTCACGGCAATGCACAATAACTGTTGGTAAAACAGACATATTCCCTGCTGATATGTAAAGCCTGGAGTTCTATGTTACAATCCTTCTAATCTGGGATTATACATTATGTAACATTTGAATCTGATGGCTGGTAGCTGAGAGAAGGAGAAGAGAGCAGGTTTATAAACTGTGAAGGTTTTCCGATGTTGTCATCAAAAGCACGAACCTGCATCCCGCACGGGACCAGCGGCTGACAGCCCCCCGTATTGCTGATAAATGGAGAACCAGGGAAAGAAACCCGTGGCAAATGAAACGGTGATTACTTTTCCTCGCTGGAGGAAATCTTCACTGAGGGGATTACACAGATTAAAGTTCTCCCTGAAATGTACCAGAATAAATATAACCCGTGCTTCTCACATCCGATGCTGGAGCTTCGACTGTCTACAACAGGGGAGCACAATCTTTTTTCCGTGCGCCCCCCTGCTGGCTGTTTCCCTCTCTCCACGCCCCCCCCTTACCTTGGCTCCGGCGTCATGTTGCCATGTCAACATGACGTCACATGACCTTGTGGCGTCATTTGATGCCGCGTTGCCATGGCGATGCATCTCCAGAAATCGCCTGAGCCACGGTAAGTGCAGTTTACAGAGGCCTTCGCCGTTTCCCCGGCACTTAATTTAAGTGCATTCGGGCAGCGAGCAGGGCCTCTGTAAACCCCGTGCCCCCCCCCCCCCGCAGACAATTTCAGGGGGCGCGCACCCCAGTTTGCGCACCGCTGGTCTACAAGTTTAGTTATTAACATCTACACCGGGGGTGGGCAACTCCAGTCCTCAAGGGCCACCAAGAGGTCAAGTTTTTAGGATATCCCTGCTTCAGCACAGGTGGCTCAATCAGTAGCTCAGTCGAAGACCGAGCAACTGATTGGGCCACTTGTTCTGATCTGTTGGTGGCCCTTGAGGACTGTAGTTTGCTAGTCAATGTCTGAGCCACTGATTGAGTCACCTGTGCTGAAGCAGGGATATCCTGAAAACTTGTCGTGCTGGTAGCTCTTGAGGATTGGAGTTTCCCACCCCTGATCTACAATGTATTTGACAAAAGAACGGCAATTAACCAAATTCTGCTAATCATGGTATACAACTTTTGTCTGAAGCAATTCCGTTTCCTTATTCTCTCCTATTCAGTCAAATCCTTTTATGTTTGTTTTGATTAATTAATTTTCAAAAGTTGTTTTTCTCCCTCTCTCTCTCACAACAATATAAATCTCAGTGACGGAGGAAATGACATTGTTAGTTTTAAACTAAATCTACATCCATTATCATGCATATCTTCCAGTATTTTTTAATCCATTCGTCTTTCTGGTGCAGCTGATAAGCAATGACAGCTAATTTGTCACTTGCTGCCAGAATCTACGTTTTAACAAGCGTGTGACCCCAGTGGGTCAGGCTGTAATGTCACATGCAGGCACTGACATCTCCTGCTTCAATGGGCTGCTTATAAATACAAGTCCCTTTCATTACGCTCTTCACCACGGATAGGTCATTTACTTTTGTTTTTCTTTTCAAAGGTGTTTACTTCAGAGGATACAGAGGATATGACCACCAGTGCCAATTTGAGAAATTTTTGTGCAGATGTAATCATAGATATAGAAGCCAATTATCACTTGTATAATCTATTGAGCAGACTTGGGCTCTGCTTATTTTCCTATTATTAAGATAATTGTAGGATATGGCTTTTTCCTTCATTCACCTTTTTCTTCATTGTATTTCCTTAAAGCACACAGCTGAATTAAAAGAAAATCACGTACAAATTTTAAGAGAGGCACGCAGTGCTTCTATAGAACTAGGTAACACTGCACATCATATAATTAGGGCTTTAATGTAGGGGCATAGTATTGTTATTTATTTGTAAAGTGCCAAAATATTCCGCAGAGCGGTACAAAGGGGTACAGAGACTTGATCATTACATAAACAACTACATACAAATAAGGACGGACATACACAACAGATACAACAGATACAAAGGGCCCTGCTCCTGAGAGCTTACACTCTAGTGGGGTGGTCCACGCCAGTCCGCAAGGGCCACCAACAGTCCAGGTTTTATGGATATCCCTGCATCAGCACAGGTGGCTCAATCAGTGTATATATAGCGCGGACACTATATGCAGTGCTGTACATAGAATTTGTGAAGGCACAGGTCCCTGCCCCGTAGAGCTTACAATCTATGTTTTTGGTGCTTGAGGCACAGCGAGATAAAGTGACTTGCCAAAGGTCACAAGGAGCCGACACCGGGAATTGAACCAGGCTCCCCTGCTTCAAACTCAGTGCCATTGTTTTTCAGGGTCAGTGTCTTCACTCTCTGAGCCGCTCCTTCAGCACTATGGGCTATAAATATGGCCTCTTGTGTACTATTGTGGCAACATATCAGGGAGTAAGGATGCCAGCTGTGGCAACTTTGGTAGAGGGTCTTTGACTGCGCCACTGATTGAGCCACCTGTGCTGAATCAGGGATATCCTGAAAACCTGACCTGTTGATGGCCCTTGAAGACTGGAGCTGTCCCACCCCTGACTTAAAGTGCACATCTCCCCATGGCGTTTGTATGACTCCTCAATGAAAGATCGCTGCCTTAAGTGTCATCATGAAGGTTTTATTCATTGCATATGGAGGTGTCAAAAAATAGCAAAACATTGGAATAAAGTAGTAATATATACTGTATATAAAAAATATATATATTTCAAATAAATATACCAAGAGAGGAAAACATTTGTTTGTTGGGGAATCTTTCCAGCTGTAGTGGAAAAGCCAACACAAGTCTCAGCAAGATCAGAATGAATAACTGGAGGGATATTGTCATATTAATAGATTGTGACAGAAGGAATCCAATTTATAACGGAGATGTTATAGGAAACGAACCAAAAAAACGGGATCCCTTCTTAAAATCCTTGTCAGAGGAAAGACGGGCTCTCAAATTAGGAGAGAATGATGGTGAATTTTAGTATAGAAGGGTTCCTCTACTTCAAATTCATAAGAGTCAAGCATGTATTATTTATTTATTTATAAAATATTTTACCAGGAAGTAATACATTGAGAGTTACCTCTCGTTTTCAAGTATGTCCTGGGCCTGTTTAGAAAAGGTAGCATGGGAAAATTATGCAAAGATATTTATTATACACAATAATACCCCCCCCCCCTGTAGAGGGAGAGGGGGGTTGGCCCGGTATTAAAGGGGTTGCACCCCAAATGACCACCCCCTGACCTCACCAGGGAGGCAAGGGGTTAACTGGACTGCGGTCCAGGAAGGTGGTTTACACCTTGTCATGTCATGAAAATGTATGTTCCCCTGTTCCCATGTTTCATTATAATCCTGTATTTTAAAGATGTTTTAAAGTGCATTTCTGTATCTCCAGTTCTGGAGGTCGCAGAGAGTTGATATTTGGCCAATATGTGGAGTCACTGTAGGCATTAAAAACTGGCAAATTTCGACCTACTGAGCCCACCAGAATGGAGCTTATTAATATGTGTAGATATTAAAGAGTATATGTATGGTATTTTGGATCTGCTCTGAAAAATGCAGACTCCATCTGCTATGCTAAATAGGTCAGGAAGGGCAGCCGGATGATTGAGCCTAAGTACTAATCAAGACTGCCACTCTAATTGTTACCTGAGGGCGGAGAAACATCAAACTGGAGTGGTTTGTAAGTGTTATGTCTACACCTACAAACAATGCAGATACTTCATTTGGTAGATTGGTCGTCGCCCCTGATTTAATTATGGGGCTACCCATAGAGTCCCAGTACACATGGGCTAATTAGCTGGGGGACATGGGTTATCTGTGTCTCCATGTTAGGGATTGGATACAGATAATTGTTCACCAATAGTCTGTATTCAATGTTAAGAATAGGGTTACACAGGTATATAAACTGTGTCAACCCTACAGTTTTTAGTTCTTCTTCTGATACCATCTTGAATGTCACCGGATTGCTGGAGAATTGCTAGCTGATACTTCTCCATCCCCCAACCCTAAGTAAGTGTTACCTTCTTGCCTGTTAATTGTACTATATTGCTGTGTTCACCTTATTTAAGGAACAAATTATATTTTATTATATCTAAGCCTCGTTCAGTTCCACCCAGATATTTGGTGTTCATTATATCTTGTCATAAGCTACCGTGACACTCCCTGCCCCCCCCCCGAACCCACGCTTCCCCCCCTTTTTTTCTCTTCCCCCCCTCACCACAAATGTCCCTATTTATAAATATATACAGTATGCCATGATTATTTATAGAGATTTGCACTGAAGTCTGATTTGGAAAATTGATATTGGAAATATTGTGCATTCTATTATTGGGGTGTATTGTAAAATTGAAAATGAATAAAAATGTTTAAACAAAAATAAATAAAGTGCACTCTACCTTTGAATAATTTATATGGTTTTGTAATATTGAAACACCCACAAAAGCATTGATAACTACACAAGGATTAAATGTGCACTTCTTTTTAACAAGCCTCCTGAGCAGTGAAGGTTCCGGACCAGAAATACAGTATTACTGTATAAAATGTATTAATCTAAAATAATAATAATAATAAACGAATTTAGGTAGGATTAAGGTTAAATAAAGAGTCAATAGTTATCCCAACAGTCTCTGTGATTAGCAGGACATGATTCCAACGCTGATTTTTACAGTTCCCAGATATGTATGTAATTGTGAAACATGTAGTGGGTGTGGGTTGGTTACAAGGAGCACCGGTGAATTGCAAGTATCTTTACTTTATTCCATGTGGTGTGCAGCTCCCCTTACCCTATTGGTAACAACAATATATGTATTGTTAATTACATAATCCTGCTTGTATTGAATAACATACCCACAGGAGAGGTTGATAGGACAATGTTGTGTAATTCCTCTCACAATTCTGCCTACAGTGCTAGCTTTAACCATAAGCTTAATTTAGTTAATTAAGGATTCTTCAGTAAATATTAAACAATTAGATACTGCAATTTTGTTAGGTTATACAATCTAGGTTCGTGCCAGATCAGACTTACTGGTTTATTTTACCCACAAAATAGATATAGAAAAATAACAGCAAAGACACTCAAAATTATGCATGTTATTATCACATGTTCAGCACAGTACAGTATACTTCCCCACTTAGTCTTGTTATTTCTTCATAGAGCTTTGTCCAGTAGCAAAGTGCTATGAAGTATTGATTTGGGGTGATGGAGGGTTTATATAATGTACTCTACTTATTGTGTTTTTAAATGACAACACATTATAGAAAAGACATTATGGAAACTAGAGAGAGTGCAGAGAAGAGCCACCAAATGAATAAAGGGGATGTATAATCTGATTTATGAGGAGAGGCTAGCTAAATTAGATTTGTTTACATTAGAAAAGAGGCGTCTAGGGGGATACGATAACAAATATATTCGAGGACAATACAAGGAGCTTTCAAAAGAACTATTCATCTCAATGGCAGTAGAAACCACACAGGGTCATTCCTTAAGGTTGGAGGAAAGGAGATTTCACCAGCAACAATGGACAGTAAGGGCAGTTAAAATGTGGCATTCATTACCCATGGAGACTGTGATGGCAAATACAATAGATTTGTTCAAAAAAAGTTTGGACATCTTTTTAGAAAGGAAAGGTATACAGGGATATACCAAATAAGCAAACATGGGAAGGATGTTGATCCAGGGAGAAAACTACCATTATTTGGGGTCAGGAAGGAATTTATTTTTCTCCTTATGAGATATCATTGGATGATGTCACTGGGTTTTTTTGTTTGCCTTCCTCTGCATCAATATACTGTAAATACAAATATAGGATAAAGTATCTGTCTAAATTTAGTATAATGTAGGTTAAACTTGATGGACGTATGTCCATATATCCTTTTTCAACCTCATCTACTATGTAACTGTAACATGGCTGGTCCAGATTGCCTCTCTGCCTCCTGTCACGAAAGTCCTTTGTAGCTACAGGCTGTGACAGGCAATCCTGTGGGCTTTTGACCCCCCTCATTCTGACTCCCTGAGGGACTGAAGTGGTGGTGACATCGGAATCTGTGTGCAGCCTATCATGGTGCAGATCCTGTGCCCTCGCCTTCTGAGCCACAGGGAGGAAGTGCAAATTTGTAGGAGTCTGCGTCCACCCCTCCTAGGGAGTGGAAGTGTGTGCCATCTCCTCCCGGCTGAGAGGGAGATAGGCTAGTCAGTCCCTCATGGGCTGACTGGCCAAAGAAGATCAAGAGGCCTCCATTAACAGAGAGCCAGCACCCTCCAGAGGCCTGGCATCCTCTGACCATCATGCATCCGCTGTGTAAGACCATCTGCAGTGACTGCAACACAATAAACCCCTTTGCTTTTATATACCCCTGCCTGAGTTCTCAGTCTATTGGGCAGTGGGGGGGAAAGTAGTCTGTTTCAGTGGGAGACTGTCTCTGGATATCCTGGAGCCACTGAAGCTGGAGGCGCTGACACCCTGAGGAACATCAAGATCATCAAAAGCCTGTCCTGGTCCCCACTACAACATGGACCACTCAGCCCTCCTGGACCCTCATAGTTACGCACACACCATAACCATCTGTAGTAAAACCAACATCTTCCAGAGAGGGGGGGCAGTGCTACATAACTATAACGTCCATGTAATATGGAGTATATTAAGGCTATGGGGAATATCACAGAAAACCTTTTCAGTCCTCAAGGAGTTGCGAGGTTTTGTCAAGTTAATTAAAGCTAGGATTTCACCAGTTTAGACTTGCCAGTTTTTATTGATGCACAAAACACATAAAAACAATTCAAGAAAACCCAGGAATTTATATAACAAATTAACATATTTGCGTTAGGTACTGCAGTGCCGACGGTTATTCTAAAACAAACCAGTGGCAATTACCAAAAAGACCCAGATACATGCTGGGTACGTGCTGCAACATTTCAGTGACATTTCTGCAGAGACTAATGGCCCATCGTATTAGCAGCGTGGGTCCCTGGCAGTCCCATTCAAACTGAATGGGACTGCTTTGGACCCCTGCTGTGTTAATCCGATGGGCCATTAGTCTCTGCAGAAATGTCACTGAAATGTACCCAGCATGTACCCAGCATGTATCTGGCTAGTTTAAGGTAAGTTTTAGAATACACGTTGGCTCGTCTGTAAGTACTCCCTAATATTGTTTCATATAACTGACCCTAAATCCACAGAAAAGGCAAAGTGAGAGCGGGACTAAATTAATGCAGAAAATCTGGATATATTCATGCTTAAAAAAACGGTTTTAAATGTCATTCTTCGCCTTCATTTAACCCATTTTGGTGCTTGATATATAGACACAATCGTCTTGTGTTTATTGAATTGCTGTCAGAGCCATTGTGAAATGTGATATATCTGTCACGTCACACTGATTTATTATTTTCCCTCATTGGAGAGCGATCCCACCTACTCCTGCTATCTATAACCTTACACATTTCACAGGACTCCTATTTATCAATATCATAATTATCTCATTGATAAAAGTGTCATTTTAGTGCCTCAGACCCTCTGAACATCTCTCACTTTGGTCCTTGCAGCTTTAAAGCGTGGGAGAGTCAAATATTCCTTTCCCTCAATAGCAAAAGTCCGGGGCAAAAGCAGAACCAGCAATCCCCATATATGCTACCCTTTGGGGGCCAACTCCAGTCCTTAGGGGCTACCATCAGGTTAGGTGTTCAGAATATCCCTGCTTCAGCACAGGGGACTCAATCAGTTGCTCGAAGACTGAGCCACTGATTGAGCCATCTGTGCTGAAGCAGGGATATATTGAAAACCTGACCTGTTGATGGCCCTTGAGAACTGGAGTTGGCCGCCTCTGTGCTACAGCATATTGTCAGAGAAAGAAAATGGCAGGTAATGAAAGCCAAGAGCATTAGAGAATGCCGCAGTATAATAACGGTATCAGCATCAGTTGCATTAACAGATCTCCTAAAATGTCTTGAAAATATATCAGATAAAATATATTGTTTTAATGATGCAAGCATATATATGATCACAGTGGATAGTACAAAAGGACAACCAATAGTCCAATATGAAACCACTTAAAATGAAGAGAATACTATGCAGAGTACATTAAAAAAAAAAGGAAAATAATACGTATCCACCATTGTAGAAAATAGCCAAGAAGAAGGAAAAGGACAAGAGCTCCCCCAAAATAGGCCAAATATACCTTCGGGGGGGGAGGCACTATACTAAAAGAGCAAAGGGGGCAGCATTTTGGGGAAGGCCCCTTCTAAAAACCCATTCTTACAGGCCCATAACGGATCGTGGTACTTTCCTTTAAGTCCAAAGAGACATAGGGTCTTATTCTAATAGCTCCGAATTGGTGATTGGCAAATCGCACGATGTGGCTCGTTCCCAAGAAACAGTACTGCAAATCGCATTGTCTAAACCGCTTCTATAACAAGTGACAAACCGCCTGGTTTGGACTTGCTTTAGAAGTGAAATGACCTGGTGGTACTAGCAGGAGGAGGCGGAGGAGTTCCTAATGGAATAGTGTCTCCAGTTGTATATACCGGTATGTCCCCTGAAACCTCTCTCCAAATAAATTAGGGAGAGATGCCTGTGTTGAAAAAGGAACATACCTGAGGTTGCCTGGGACATCTGCTACAGCGAGTTGTTTAGAAGCGATTTTGCAAAAAATGAGATTTCGGCCATTTCACACAGATTTGCACAGGCGGAATGAAAACGCTTCTAACAAAGCCTCTCTCACATGGTCTGGACATGTGAAAGGGAATTACAGAATAGCAAAACATGCTAATTTGTTTCTAAAGTGTACTTTACAAGCGATTTATAACAATTCGGAGCTACTAGAATAGGCTCCAAAGACTCGCAATCTGCATGTGCTTATGCCTCCCCGGCCAGAGACAGCTGCCAGTATAAGTGCACACTTCTAGTAAAACATCTTCCAGAGGTACAACATGAGTTGGTATTTGACCTTTGTTTTAAAACAGTAAAGCTATAACATTTCATTAACAGTTTAAGTGCATAGCAAACCCATACTACGTAACCCATCTACAAATACACAGGCACTGACTAGATACTGTATGCAACATTTGATAGATTTAGAATTGGTGGAAATATTACTTACGTGCATGTATTTACTATGGACCGGCACTGTTAACATACTATTTCAGAGGCGGTCAACTCCAGCCCTCAAGGGCCACGAACAGGTCAGGTTTTAAGGAAATACCTGCTTCAGCATAAGTGGTTCAATCAACGACTGAGCCACTGCTTGAGCAACCTGTGCTGAAGCAGGGATATCCTTAAAATCTGACGTTCACGGCCGTTGAGTACTGGAGTTGGCCACCCCTGCACTATTTCATATAAAGCATTCAGCATTTTAAACCAAACGAAAAAACGCCAGTCTGTGTGATCAGACAGTTTAAGCAAGGCATTTATATTTTTGGTATGCAAGATGAGGGTATTCCAAAAATGTAATCTTATTAAATTTGTCTTTCACAGTCGTGTAGCATTATAAATGGTTGCCATGGCTGATTAAGTGTCAGTGCTCAGTTTAGTCATCTCTGGAAACTAGAACTCCTCTGTGCAACAGATGCCATTGTATTTGCTTGAAAATAAATCAGAGATTAAAAACAGTTTGCAGCCTGCAAATCGGTGGACTTTAATATGCCCAACAACAAGGAAAAGATAGCAGGATACTTAGTAACTGCTCATATATGTTTAGAAAACAAATGTAATTCCTGTGTTATCTTTCTGTCATATTCTATTTTAATATTATTCGTGGCGAATCTTGCTTTTTTGAAAGTTATTTTGTCTTCAGCTGATGTCTAAGCAACACACGTAGCAATCAATGGCGGGGGAAATATTTCTGGAATATAATAAATAACACAGCAGATTACAAGACACACATGTCCTTTGATAAGTAAGTAGTAGATCTACAGAAGGTACCAGGTCACTGCTTTGGGGATACTTTGCTAAAGATGTGTAAAATATTCTGAACTGGTTTAGGGGATAACTTTCTAGGGTCTGTATAAATCCCAAATAGTGCTCAAGGGTGTACAACTTTGTTTTTGGATGTGTATGGGGTGTTCCAGGATGATATTTTGCTGGGACAGATGACACAAACGTCGCTGATGCCAACAGACAGCACAGTAGAAGTGTCCATTAGTTCACTCGTGTGGACTAAAGTCCGTATTTACAAAGCTATTTCCTAAGACATTTTCCACCACCAGTGGACTATTCTAGTCTATTTAAGTGAATGGGCCACAAGGTGTTTTCTGACACCAGTTGGTGTCTTAAACAATAGCACCTTTTAGATTCCATTTTTAAGGACGAAGGGACTTCTTCACAAAGCTTTGATATTTCCCGTACAGTATGTTGGACTTCAGGGCTTATTCCATCTGGTCAGCTGGATTTTGTAATCAAATTTTACAACATAAGTAGAGATGTTTTTGGAATTCATAATTTTTTTGTAACATATTTTATTGTTTTTTATGTAGTAATATAATGGAAGGGGAAGGAGAATGTAGTGTGATACCATTTATTGGACCAACAGATAGTTGATACTCTCAGATCTTTTATATCTCTCAACGGGCTTCATTGTGAAGAATTCTGAGATGTTCAAAAGCTTGTAACATATAAACGATCTGTTAGTGCTATAAAAGGTATCACACAAGCTACTCGTTCTCCTGCCTTTTGTACACATGTAGTAAGACTTATTGTCTCCAGAGCAGCAGTTGCGGTCATGCTGTGGGGGTTCATGCTTTCGGATCGGACCGCCCTGCTGTGATAATTCTCCGGCACAGGGGCAGTCGCGGTTCCGTGGCTTGCCCCAGTGCTGGAAACAGTAAATATTGTTACATCTGTACTTTACCCCCTGAAAGGAAGGAGAACCCACACGGCTCCCCATCCTTCCTTGGATTTTCAGATATAAGAGGCATTGCAGAAATAGAACAATAAGCAAAGAATAAGGAAAAACAATAATAAAAAATAAAGATTAGGTATCAGGTATTAACTGCTAACACAACAATGGACAAAAAATTATAATAAGAAAAAAAGTTAACCAATACAGGACAGGGGGAAGGGGAATATGAAAGGAAATGGGAAAAATCCTTGGACACATTTATTAATGAGGCTGCCACTCCCGGAGGCAAACTGGGGTCCCAGCTGAATTTGTACTTTATAAGTACTAACCTGTTCTTCAGAAGATACATAGACACTGTTTTAATGTCCTTGGATGCTATACACCTATAGTATACCTGTGATATAGACAAGGGACTTTTTTTTAAAGAGGCAGTGGACAAGAAGTTCTAAGGCCAGGTCCCCGCTGCCTGCTGCAGCACCCGCCAGGGACAAGAGCCTCCACCCCAATGGGGCCGGGGCCACTACAAGGGGTGACCGCTGTGCAGACAGTTTTTCCTAAAGACTGGAAAAGTGAGCTCAATACTTGTGATGAGCAAGGTGGCCACGCCCCCCGGCGGTTCAGCCAATGAGGGCGAACCTGCCGGGTGATGTCATGGCCGTGCCCCCTGCCACGCCCCCCTCGTCTTTCCCCCTGCAGCTCACTGCAGACCGGGGATCAGAGCTGCACGCGCCCCCAACCTGGCAGGCGCGCGTGCAGCGCAGACAGCGGGGCCCGTGAGCCAAAAGCATGGCAGAGCATGGCATAGCACGGCATGGCACCGGAACCATGATATTTAAAATGTCTCTTTATGTAATACATTTTGTTAAAATAAATATAACAGATCTGCTATACAGTAACCCCTGTATGAGAGCCTCTCTCAACTTGAAAAAACCATTACATTACAAATGTAACAATTTTACTAATTGCAGCACAACAGGCTGGAGTTGGGAAACTACCGAAATGGGACAAAATCTGACAAATATATGAAAAAAATACCTTATCATAGAACATTTATTTATGATGAGACAGATGGCGTGCACAGTTGTCAAAAACAAACAAACTGTAAATGATATTAAAGCAACATGACACAACGGCTATCCATTTCTGGCAAATTATCCCATTCACTGGTCACATGCATTTGACAAGGGAGTATTATAAAACAGTATTACACAATGAACATGTAAACATGCAAGGGCAGGGGGGGGGTGAGAGAGAGAGAGAGAGAGAGAGAGAGAGAGAGAGAGAGAGAGAGAGAGAGAGAGAGAGAGAGAGAGAGAGAGAGAGAGAGAGCATTCATTGTAGTGAGAGGGAGAGAGGGAGGGGGAGAGAGAGAGGGAGAGAGGAAAGGAAGAGAGGGAGGGAGAGAGGAAGGGAGGGAGAGAGGAAGGGAGGGAGAGAGGAAGGGGAGAGAGGGAGGGAGAGAGGAAGGGGAGAGAGGGAGGGAGGGAGATGAAGGGGAGACAGGGAGGAAAAGAGAGGTGCTAAGGAAGTCAATCTGTAGAAGATTTACATAAGGGGTCTCAAACTCAGTCCTCAAGGACCACCAACAGGCCAGCTTTTATGGATATCCCTGCTTCAGCACAGGTGGCTCAATCAGTGGCTCAGTCGAAGACTGTTGGTGGCTCTTGAAGACTGAGTTTGGGACCCCTGATTCACATTGTTAAAGTCCAACTCTTTATATGTGACAATATTAGATGTATATAGTCATATTCTACAATTGCAGTCCGTTTCATTTACTTACTGTAGGTTTGATGTTGTTATTTAAACATGTCGGCTGTTTAAAAGCCTACTAATGCATATAGTGAGTGATAAAGTAGATATTATACTATACAGTAGGCACCATAGAAAAGCACTCCCCAACCAAAGGACAGGTTGCCAGTATGAGTCATATCCCAACACAGTGCTAATAAAAGACTCTGCGAGAGCCTCATGGGCTGTGAGGGGGACAGGGAGCACGAAACACATCATCCTTTTATAGTTTCTTTATTGCTATGATTTCAGACCCTAGATTTTTACTTGGGGGTCAGAGCCTCAGCTGGGACTCAGAGTACAGCCAATTCTAACTTGTGAACCTGAATTTCATGATTGTTTTTAGGTAATGTAACTTTCGAATGAGAATCATTGCATCTCTTTGTGTTAGGAAGTCTGAGTGATATACAGTGTTAAATAGAGCAAATACATTTGCTTATTACATTATCTGTAAATAGACGCATAGCCGTTGTTTGCATTGAACAGTTGCATTCCGTCATGTCTGGGTTGTCATCCTTCCATTCGGGGAAGTCTGATTCTAATCAAAATTGATGGGTGACTCACTTAATACTTAACTTCATCTAACTTCTACCCACGAGCAGCAAATAATCATGTTACAGAAAACATCCCTACATATTCCCTAACATCCCGCTTCTTATTCCAAGTATTGAAGGTCAGTACAGTACATACAGTACTTTTATTTTTTTAGCTTCTTGGATATCCCCCAGAATTCCTGGCTGCAGTATCTGCATGGTATGCTAAGAGATAATGGGGAATGGCAGGGTTGCAGACCTGTCTGGGACATGCACATGTGCTCATCACAAATGGTATTTGAATCTGCTACACAGGAGCTATTTCCACCCTTTTAAAAATATATATATTATTAGAGATCTGTATTCTAAAATGTAAGCAAAAACTGAATTACTGAGTCAAACAGAAACTGCATTCAGACGTGTAATTTACTGTATGCGGCTATGGTTCATACAGTCATATGTGTTCTCTGATATCAGTCTTGGCAATCACCACCCAAGTCATGTTTTGAATTAAATGTTGGCTTGGATATACTTTGTTCAAATGAAACAATTTACAGTATCATTTGTATTGCATGATGTGGGATAATAAGTGAACAGCTGTACAAATAAACAATTATTTTACAACAAGGCAACATTGTTAATCCAGGAAAGTGTTATCTGGGGTTCCATGGCTATCGCTGTCCCATTTTGGTACCATATGTATACAGCGATCACTGTGTGCTGCAATATCAGGTTTTAACAATAAAGCTGTTTGCTTTTTTTTAGATACTGTTGTTACAGAATCTAAACTGATGTCAGAAAGGAAGCCTGGTGATGCAAATTAGCAGTAATGTATGGTTCAAATGGAAATGTTTGACATCAGGTTGGTTCAGGAATAGAATAGCACACTGAGATGTAGCTGTGCAGATTTAAAATATGAGTTGGAAAATTAGGATATAAGTATCCGTGTTACAAAGGGCTAAATGTGTTTTATTACAGACTACCACTAAGTGCCTTCAACATCTAAATATTCACCTAAACACGGCTGGACTGATTTTATTTGTCAGAGGTGTAATCTGCTTTAGGAGCAAAAGAAACCATTGACCACTCTCTGCTCTGTTGTAACAGGGACAGAGTAGACTAGAGCAGCGGTGCGCAAACTGGGGTCCGCTAGATTTTATGAGGTGGGGGGGCGTGGCAGTTATAGAGGTCCCGCGCACTCCCCCCCTTCCCCGGCATTTAAATGAAATGCCGGGGGACTGCGTAAGGCCTCTATAATACACTTCCCTTTCAGCGGCGTGTCGTCATGGTAACCCGGCATCAAATGATGAAGCGGGGTTACTATAGCAACGTGACGTCACATGACCCCGCGCATCATTTGACTCCGGGGCCGAGCAGGTGGGGGGAGGGTTGGGGGGTGCGAGGCGCCAAGGAGAGCAGGCAGAGGTGCACACGGGGAAAAGTTTGTGCACCCCTGGGCTAGAGGTTGAGTC
The DNA here is from genome assembly GCF_040206685.1 of Ascaphus truei. Taxonomy (NCBI): domain Eukaryota; kingdom Metazoa; phylum Chordata; class Amphibia; order Anura; family Ascaphidae; genus Ascaphus; species Ascaphus truei. Next base: position 34,324,151 of record NC_134499.1, read on the forward strand.
AACTCCTGCGGACCTCTCCTCTTTTCACACTCTCTCTAGGTAACCTAATCACATCCCTTGGATTTAAATATCACCTCTATGCTGATGACACACAAATTTACCTTTCAACACCCGACCTTACACCTGCTGTACAGACCAAAGTTTCTGAATGTCTCTCTGCTATATCATCCTCGATGGCCCTCCGCCGACTGAAACTTAACATGGCAAAAACAGAGCTCGTCATACTTCCGCCCAAACCTGGCCCTACTACCTCCTTCCACATTACTGTTGGAAGTTCAGTCATACACCCAGTAACGCAAGCACGATACCTAGGGGTCACACTCTACTCCTCTCTCACATTCTCCTCTCACATTCTCCTCTCACAATTAAAACGTATCTAAAACCTGTCGCTTTTTCCAAGGCAATATCACAAAGATACGCCCTTTCCTCTGTTACTCGACTGCTACAACTCTGACTCAAGCCCTCATTCTCTCCCGTCTCAATTACTGTAACCTCCTGCTGTCCGGCCTTCCTGCCTCTCACCTGTCTCCCCTACAATCTATCCTAAACTCTGCTGTCAGAATCACTCTACTCTTTCCTAAATTTGTCTCAGCGTCTCCCCTGCTGAAATCCCTTTCCTGGCTTCCTATCAAATCCCGTATCTCGCACTCAATTCTCCACCTCACTTTTAAAGCTTTACACTCTTCTGCCCCTCCTTACATCTCAGCCCTAATCTCTCGCTATACACCTGCACGACTCTTGCGTTGTGCTCAAGGATGTCTTCTCTCTACCCCCTTTGTATCTAAAGCCCTCTCCCGCCTTAAACATTTCCCACTGACTGCCCTACACCTCTGGAATGCCCTTCCCCTCACTATCCCGACTAGCACCCTCTTTATCCACCTTTAAGACCCACCTTAAGACACACTTGTTTAAAGAAGCATATGAGTAGCACCGTGGCTAATACTATACACATGATACATAAAGCTTGGCCCCCTGCAGATGCACTTACCAGAACGCCCTCCTACTGTCTCTGTACGTTTTTAACCATGGAATGTATGTATGTGATGTACCAGCTATTGATTCGAATAAAACAAAATAAAGAATTTGAAAATGGAATGTAACTTCCAACAAAAGATCAATGTTTCAAGTTTAAAAAAAGTTCCAAGATAGGACCAAATTTTTATTTTGTTTGTTTGTTTGTTTTCAGTTAAATTCGATTTTTAATACTTTCATCACAAAGTCCACTGGAGTGCCTCAATCTGTTGTAACAGAAAACATTTGAATTAAGTGTGGGCTGCACAGTGTGATCAACAGTATTCTCAAGTGCATGTTTAAATATTTAGTCTAGTCATTGAGAGAAATTAGACTTTGCCTTCACTTCCATAGGCAGTGTTCTCTTTTGTATCCAGTAGGACAGGGGGTACCCAACCTCCTTGTTCCCAAGGGCACACTTGAGAGTTCAGGAGAGACTGACGGGCACCAACCAATTAACACACACATGCAAAATACACTTACCTTGGGGTGAGGGCTCCAGTGTCGCACTGGTTCCGCTCACGGATGCGGAAGAGACTTTACACCTTTTGTCATGTGCTGCCCTCTACTGGTCTCTGAGAATTACTCGGCATATCTGAATTGAGATTAATTTATCTCCCCCCTGCCCCCTTTAAAAAAAAGGCGGAGATCTGAGTCAGAGATGTAAACATGGCACAATCTATGAGTCTCGGCTTATCTTGTAAATGCCATATCTAGAACATAGCTTCATACAAAGTCAGTCGCGGGCACCCACAAAAGGCTTGGTGGGCGCCATGTTGGGGCAGTATGGGAAATAAACAGATGCAGCTAATGCAACACAAAGCAAAGATTTATTCAAAGAGAGGCTTTCAAAGTGTAAAATTAAAATATTTCCAATAATAGCTAATACTGTGTAATGGTTAAAGATGTACACACCTGCCTAAAAAAAAAAAAACTTGCGAAAATATTGATCAAACTTTTGGTGGCAAAAGTTGTTAAAAATTCAGTCTTGCACTTTTTTTAAGTAGAAAAATAGCAGCCCTGCGACTTTAAAAAAAGATAAAGATATATAATAATAATAATAATTGAAGTTCGATTGCACTTTGAAAGCGAAAGTGATTGGATGGCGATTAATTAGCAACGCCCGGTGACTTTTTAGCATTAAGTGAACTTTTGGATCGAAGCAAACTTTTTTGCGTAAAACTGATAAGGATGAAATTCAAAAAGCTCACACATCTCTAATGTTAACCTTGCAATGGGGCTGCATGAGAGCCCTTGGTAGATTTAGTTTATAATGTACTGTACATGAGCTTTTCGAGACATTACTAGTCTGTTTTCCAATATCTACATAAGAAAACTCATTTCTATTTCCTTTATTAGAAGAAGGCAAGATGGGAACATTTCCTTGCTTTAAACGGTTAAACCTTTACAAATAACTCAACTGGATTAATATAATACAGACTACGAGCCACTCAGTATGTGCTACACCAGTGGTGGCCAACTCCAGTTCTCAAGAGCTACCCACAAGTCAGGTTTTCAGGATATCCCTGCTTCAACCCAGGTGGCTCAAAGTCAAAGACTGAGCTCTTGTAGACTGGAGTTGGCTACACTTGTGCTACACAGTTCCATGAGCCTGCAACTCTGGCTGCTTCCCCAGACAGCATCCGATTAGAATCGATTAGGAATTATATACTTCATCCATGCAGAAATAGATTATTTTTGGCATGCCACGAACAATCTCACTTCTGAACATCATCAGCAGTAGTGGGAAAAAAACCGGATGAGCCAATGTGCTGGCCAAAGAACACAACACATAACAACCTTCTATTTACATGGACTCCAGGAGAGCAGGCAGAACTATAAAATGTAGCTGCCAGCCGAAACAAAAAAGGTTTTGGCCCAGTTTTCCAATGGCTAACAATGGTGCATTGTGCATCTTCTGTTAGATGAAGGAAGATCTGAGTTTATATTTGGGAACACAGCTAATCCGTCATTGAAATCTTTTCTTTGCAGTGGGTCCAACAAAGTTGTTCATGAGCCCACTAATGGTGTGTACCTCCCTGGGTGACTTTACTGTTGACTACTTACGGACAATAGGATAATGAACTTCAAAAACATCTCCAAGGAAAATAGCCACGCAACAGCAGAGCAGAAAATGTGTACAGCAATTATTTTGCTCAGGGACAGGCAGAGGAGTGATGTCATCCACCATTAGGATAAGCTTTTGTTGTTCGAAAAATGCTTCTAGAAGCTTAATGCTGTGCATGTTATAACCAATCCTATTAAGTATTAGTGTTATTATCTCACCTGTTTCATATGTATTCAAATTAAGTAATAAAGCCTTAGAAACAGGGATGGAGAAATAAGATTTAAAATCAAATTGTACTGTTTCTAATGTAGTATTTGTTTACAGAGTGGTGATTTTTTCACAACAGACTGATTTTCAAATGTATATTAAATGTGAACATTTCTATATATACACGTGGCATATTTAATTCACATCTACTTTCGCCGAGGTAAGCAGAAACCAGTGGATGCATCTTTTAAACACCGTTTATAATGAAACGAGGAGGAGGGGGGTCATTTATTCACTAGGCCTGGAATAAAATAATAGAAACATACAGAAGTGTAATCCATTCATTGAATCAAATGTTAATAAAGTAGGACACCTCCTAATGCACCAAAGCCCAGTTGAAACATTGCAAACAGATAATTTACTGGCACAAAGTGGTGTCATGCCATGCAACACTGGTATACGCCATCAGATTCTCTCTTCAGCTCGACACATTCAGCTTACGGACTGCGTATTAATAGGAAAATATGATTTCGATTAAGATGCAAATATTTATTTAAAACCTGCCAACATCTTCTGCAGATCAGCACAATGGGAGTTGAACACTGTAACAATACAATTACAACATTAGCATAGGTACAGCTGGTGAGGGTGACATGCTCCAAGGACCTCTTATTGGTCCTATAATGTACTGTATCCATTCTAACGCTGTATCCGTCACATGAAGGCCGGAAGAAGGCAGCTTCTTCGACTCCATTTCTGAAGCAAAAAAACAAGTATGTTGGTGTAAAAAGAAGCTTTTTACAGCAAAATAAAAATCATCACTAAACATTTAGCTTAATGATCAATTAATAATCAATGCCTATGGGTAATCAATGAAACGGAGTACTGTAAGTTCTAAAAGCATATAATTGTAGCAGTCATATTAGAGGACTTAAGATATAAACGTTAACCATTACTTCTGTATCCGTTTACAAGAAAATGAAGCACTGCTTAAATACAATCGGGCTGAATCAGTTATAGAGTTTTGCTTTGCTTGACGCATATATTATTTCAATGTTTATTATGTATGGGTAAAGGTAGAAAAAGTCTGTATTTTAGCTGAGTCTTTCTTTAAATTTCTGTAATTAGTACGTTAATACATACAGCAAATACAAATATGACTTGTGAGCACATTCACATGTCTCAGACAGGTCTGCATCCTTTCTTTTCCCCATTATCTCTTGGCATACAGTGCTTCCTCTGCAGCCAGGGATTCTGGGTAATGACATACAAATGAGCACACAGTGTGTCACTTTTGCTTCTTGTCCATTTTAACATGGACCCCTGTAAGCATATACCTGCGTATTACACAGTTCTTCAGCTCAGCCTGCGTTAAAGAAGTTCATAGCCGTAAACCTGTTACTCTGTTTCGCCCTTTTGGGGCTCGTCAGTGCAAGGATTGTTACACTAACTTTGCAATGTGAAGCTGCGATAGGTAATACAGAGCTTTAAAAAGCAAATAGTAAGCACAGTATTAGGCTGCGTCCCCGCTGCTGCTGAGCGCGCTTGGCGCGTTTACTTCAGTGAATGTGGATCTGCACGGCCACGCTGACGCGGCGCGCTCAGTGCTTGGGGAGACAAAGAAAATTGATTTTGAAGCGCGCTCAGCAGCAGTCAATACACACAGCACACACAGCCACACACACAAATAGCCCAGATCCACGCCCCCCCCCCGCTCACGCTTGCAAAATTATGCAGGACAGCCTGCGCTCGTGCTTGGAGAGTTGGTGATGTCACCACTTTTAAGCATGAGCGCGCTCAGCAGCAGCAGCTTGGCCGCAGCCTTAGACCTCGGGCATGGTCAGCGCTTATGCGCTGACCTGTGCTGAGGCGTGCTGCTGCGCGGCACTGAGCCCTGCAGCCGCAATGAGAGCGGCTTTAGCAGGGGCTCGCGCACGCGTCCGCACGCTTTGGGAAGCGTGCGTCTGACGGAGGTTTGAAATTTGGCGCTCGCCGGAGCGCAGGGCCGGTCACGTGAGCAGTTCACCAAATGAGGGCGAACCAGCTTCGTGACGTCACTAGCCCGCCCCCAGACCCGCCACCGACACGCCCACCACGCTGTGTAAGGCCAGCGAAAGCACAGCTTTCCCTGAGCCTCAGCCCGGATCAGAGCACTATGTCCCAGGCCTTACACTGTCTGCTCTTATTAACTTTAAACTACCAATTTAGCTAGCTGCTTTCCCTTTGGAATTAAATAGTACAGAGTTCGCTATCTATTAACCTCCAGAATAGTTTAATCACACATCATACTATCTACTCTTTTTCGTAGGTCTGGTGAACTTCAACATTACCATGTGCCGTTAGACATAGCATTCTGCACAAAGTCAACATCTCAATGTGATTCTTTTGCTAAAATGGGGAGCGTGCTCCGTGGCCATTAGCCTCTGCCAGGGGTTGATTATCTGGTTTAGCTCATACTGTAAAGGTTCCACATAATGATGTTCAGGCGCATCTAGAGCTCTGCTCTTCAAAATCCGCCGGCCCTCTGTATCTTTCTACGGCTAATTTAATCATTGAAGCACTCTGGGGTTAAATAAGACACTGATTGCCTTCATTGTTGCTGATTAGTGCTATGTGGAAGCACTTAGTGCAGGGGTGGGCAACTCCAGTCTTCAAGAGCCACCAACAGGTCAGGTGTTCAGGATATCCCTGCTTCAGCACAAGTGGCTCAATCAGGGCTGTGCCACCTGTGCTGAAGCAGGGATATCATGGTGGCCCTTGAGGACAAGACTTGCCCACCCCTGAGCTAGAATCTACTGTTGTGTGGAATAGGTGAACTACATTTCCAAATGTTAATTCTTTTTGCATAACCCATTTTTGACCTCTTGAAAGAGGAAGAACTGTTTTGTTGTAGTTGTTTCAATCCGATGTATAAATAGTGTCTGAGACTTAGGCCCTGTCCAGGGTTCCGGCGGGCGTGCTGAGGCGTGCTGAGGCTCAGGGAAAGTGGGTGCTTTTCCTGGCCATAGACAGCGCGCCGTCAGGGGGCGTATCGGGGCCGGGGGCGGGCCAGTGACGTCACGGAGCTGGTTCGCCCTCATTGGGCGACCCGCTCACGTGACCGGCCCTGCGCTCCGGCAAGCGCGTGATTTAAAAAATTACCCAAGACCTACGCTTCCGCAAGCGAGCGGAAGCGTAGGCGAGCCCCTACTAAAGCCGCTCTCATTGCGGTTGTAGGGGCTCACAGGTAAGTGCCAGCGCGCCTCAGCGCTGACCATGCCCGAGGCCTTAGTTCTACATGAACATGAAAGATCTTTGGAGAGGTAGGTGGAAAGGATTGTGCTGTTTCTGCAAGATACTTCCTTGCTATGCTTTTTAAATGTTTTTTTAAATATGAACATAACCCTAGGAGCCCCCAATAAACTGCAGCTATATCAATCTAATACTAGATGATGCATATTAAATGTCTCCTACATTGACAGCTTGTAAATTATGTTTAGGGCTTTTGATATTTAATTCCTTAATTGCAATTGCCAGGGGAACTGTTCTGCAATGTGCAGTGGCATCTCTGATACAGAACATGTTTAATAAGTACTACGCTGCCAAAAATAAGGCCGCGTTTACAGACCCGGCTACGGCGAGTCGCGTCAAAACAACTTGATATAATCCGTCACGTGCGCCTAAAGTGCGTGCGGGGGCGCGACAGAAATCGCTGAAGTCAATGGAATTTGATTTTAGCGGCGATCGCCGCGTGACGTCAGCGACACGTGAGCGGTTCAGCCAATGAGGGCGTTCCGGTCACGGCCACGCCTCCAGCACTGGTGATTTCTATTAAGCTTAATGGAAGCAATCAACACAATTCGAAACCTGTAACTGGGAAAGGCAAAATGAATAATACATTTGCACATTCCACAAAACATGTCATTGGAAAACCCATTTTTGTTGGGATCCAGTTAAGGTTTTCCTAACAAAATACATTTGATGGCAATTGGCAGTTCTGATGTGGTCAAGTGTTTCCAGTTAGGTGAACATTGGGGCAGTGCAGTTTGAAAATGCTGTTTTTCTCCTTTATAAATACAGCAAAACCAGCTATCCCCAAAGGTGCAGAGTATACTGTACGTAAAAATGTATAGGAAAGTGTATCTACAGAGGTACAGTACACAGAAGAGTCCCTTTGTAGGCGCATAGCACTGTGGTGAGTTCATTGTCTTTGATGTGTAGAACTTCTAATGTCGGCGTCCGCTCCACGTGACCCTGGGAAAAATCACTTGATCTTTGTGTGTTCTCAGCACCAAAAAATAGATTGTAGTATCTATGGACATACTACTTGTGCTTGAAAAATTCACTAGATAAACACACTGCACTGTTATACAAAACAGACATATTTTCCTTTTGGCCATGTGTGATTCATTTGCCCTTCTTCTGCAGTAGAGGTTAAACCCTGATGGACCTGTTTCTATTTTATGTATAGGCAAACACACTTGGGCAATGTCTGTATGGGGACTTATAGGGCATCAAGACTAAGGCTTGGTATTTGTGGGGCTCCCAAACCCATTGTTTTGATTTTCTAATGGAATTAGATAAGATGTTCCCATTATCACTTTAAGACCTGTTTATAGTACAACATACAGTAGTACTCACAATGATCAATGCGTTACTGTGTACATGTAAGTGTTAGAAAATAAACAAAATACTTACATTTCTAATTTAGAGATGTGGACGTAATATAGTTATGATAAAACGGGTTCTATAAAACAATATACAGTGACATTTCTTTATAAACATTATCACATACTATTACTATATACTATTACACGATTAGTTAAAGCAGCCGTCCAAGCTGCCGTTCCCCGCTCCCCCCCTTTAATATGTGCATCAATACAATCCCCACAATGAGAAGTAATTAGCTAAGTTGGCAATTGATTATTAAAGATTCGGCTCGGGGGTTCACTAAATGGCTGTCAGTGCAGCAAAATAGGACCAAAGATGCAAAGTTCTGTGGGGAAGATCATGTGATCAGGCAGTCACTAGATATAATTGGTGCCCTGCTAGAGAGAGGGCAGGGCTCAAAAAGGGGTGTGCCAGGAGCCTGTTTCAGAAGAGGAAGGGGATGTGACTTTGTAAATGGTTGTTATAGAAACAAAAAAAATGCTTGTTACATTATAATACATAAAACATTTCATTTCAGCGTTGTTTTAAAAAATATATATAAATGCTACAAGTATTTTCTCATAATACAGAACTGATTTATTAAAAAAAATAAACATGTAGTTTATTACTTGGTCTGCAGCTTTAAAATGTTACTGCAGTAGCAATCTTCTATAGACAAACCACCTATTACATACTGCGCTATTAGCACTGCAAGCGATACAGTGCGGAGTTCAGATGAACAGTCTGAAGTTTGCTGAACTGAGTAGTGATTAGGCACCTGTTTTATGTTGCGAGCTTTGAAGTAATTAAAAAGACTTCCAGAGTGGGACAGGTAAATAAACCCAGGCCAGTGATGAGAGAGGGAACACTGAAGTGGAGCCTAAAATAGTTTTTATGGAATTTGAAGGCCAAAATGTAACATATAAAAAAAAGTGTAAATAATTGTAAATTTTCTTAGAAAGTCCTGACAAAGTGCTTTCTATCGATGTATCACAGGACCAGGTAACGATAAGGTTATAGGAGATAGAGCATGGGGTAGACTGACAGACAAGTGTAATATATACCGTATTTATTAGATATTTATTACAATGAACAACATAAATTGAGCCAGGTATGATCCGTTAAAGCTGAGCTTGCTCCTTTCATTTGCAAACGCTTGGTAGGGATTTTAGTCTATTAAAGACATTTAATATATTATTTTCCTGCAGAGCTGGACAGGTCAATATTAAATGATTGCTTGAGCTGCCCGCCCTGTGAACAAGACATTGTATTTCCATAATACCTTTCACCGTACGTTGCTTTTCTATATTTAGCATTTTTTGCTGAAACCAATATTCTGTTCTACGGTTCTTCAGATACACAACATGAGCCTGCAGTATTACAGACTTCTTGGTATGTATCAACACAAAAACATTATTGGTTAGAGCTTATTGAATATGGAGAAAGTATCTGCTCCAATGCTGGTGCTCTGCATATTCCCCAATTCAGGATCACATGGGTTTAGACCAGGGGTGGGCAACTTCAGTCCTAGGGGGCCACCAACATGTCAGGATTTCAGGATATCCCTGATTCAGCACAGGTGGCTTAGTCGAAGACCTAACCTGTTGGTGGCCCTTGAGGACTGGTGTTGCCCATCCTTGGTTTAAATTCATCACAGCCTAAGGAACAAGCTGCCAGGAATCCACTCCCTTGTCTTCTGATAGACATCTATATTACAAAATGAAATATGGACAGTGATACTCAACAGTATTCTATTTTAATCCTATGTGTCTTATTCTATATCCAAGGAAGTGGCCAATGGGGATGTTTATGGCCAAACTTCCCCATTGGCTTCATGCTGGCGGGGGGGGGGGGAAGAGAGACATGTTGGGGGAGGAATGGGAGAGATGCTGGGGGTAGGAGAGAGACATGCTGGGGGTGAGGAGAGAGACATGCTGGGGGGGAGGAGAAAGACATGCTGGGGGGGAGGAGAGAGACATGCTGGGGGTACGGAGAGAGAGACATACTGGGGGTGAGGAGAGAGACATTCTGGGTGGATGAACAGAGAGAGACATGCTGGAGGGATGAGGAGAGACGGTTTGAAGGGTAATGCTGCACTACCCAAGGGAAAAAATTATATAAATACCGGTGCTCCTGGTTCTGGAATCTCTGCTAGGTACTCCCAATATCATGTATGAAAGGAAAAAACCCGGGCACTGTGGATTTCTGCATAGAAAATGTATTATAAGCCAATAGTTGACGTTTCGGCCTCCAGGGTCTGTCTCAAAAGCAAATGGCATAAATTTGCCATTTGCTTGTGAGAAAGGCCCTTGAGGCTGAAACGTAAACTATTGGCTAATAAATTTTCTATGCAGGGATGAGGAGAGAGACATGCTGGGCTGATGAGGAGAGAGAGACTGTGGAGGAAAGAAGATAAATACATGGGAGCCGAGGAGAACAGAGAAACAGAACGGGAAAATATAGAATGACATAAAGGATGTAAGAGAGACAGACGCTAGGAGACAAAAGAGAGAGGCATGAGAGGAGCTGGGAACAAAGAGACATGATGGGGCAAAGTAAACCAAATGTGATTATGTTGTAGCACAGTGATTTTCAACCGGGGTTCTGTGACCGCCAGGAGGGGAGAGCTGGGATAACTTTATAGTAACAGATATAGGTAAAGTATACTATGTACACAACGCAAATAACTGCGGGCTGCTGCAGTGTTGATGTGTGTCTCCTATTAGCAAACTGCTGTCACTGTTCCACCCTCTCTCCTGCTTTCTGAGGATTACTTAAGCATGGCAGCAGCTTGTACAGACATTTATCCATTAGCTGATTTTCATTACTTAGTAACACAGAAATACTTAAAGCAGATGTACAATTATCTGTGCACTTTAGACAATAAGAAGTGTCTTTGCATATGTTGCCACAAAGTGTTTTCAAATCCAGTGAGAATTAGGAGTTACAGCATTAGTTAGCTTTTTGTCCATTAAATGTAGCACTATATTTTTCTCCAGGAATATAGCAGAAATGACTGGCCATTGCTAATATGTTCTTCTAACAAACACATTTGATAATGCATGTAACTAGATCATAAACTTATTGGGTTTTTTTTGTTTTTTTTCATTAATCCATTTATGAATTTAGTGACATCATTACATAGATTGGCTAGTTTGCTTGGGAAGTGGATTTTATAAACTAAATGTTGCGATCTTTATCACCAGAGAAGGATTTTGGAAAATACAAGTATTATTTATTGACAAAACATTTTGCAAGAAATGATTAAGCAGTTTCTTAGCATAGTGTAGCTGTGCCTTGTGCCTGCACGTTCTGTATGCATTAAGCAGTTTCTTAGCATAGTGTAACTGTGCCTTGTGCCTGCACGTTCTGTATGCACTATGCAGGCCATGCAATATTGTCCTGTCTCCCTTTGCAGAAAGGACAGACGTTTTCTATGAAACAAGGGCGTCATTCACTCAGGTCTCCTTTCTGATAAATATGTTTGCCGTGATTTTTGCAAAGAGCAGGGATTCCAACGAAAGCCACTGGAGTCTGTACTTCCATCAATCTGATGTCATTAGATATTTCTGCTAATTAAGTCTTCAAAATCAGGTTTAGTTTCCTTTTTTTTTTGTTTGCAAGGGAAAGTTTAATTTAATTTTCATGGCTTTCAATGTGGAAATTTTGTGTAGAAGACGTATAATTTATTCAAAATAAATGACCGTTGCTTATACATCGCTAGTTATATTTCACAATGTAGCATTAATATTTGTAATATACAATTATACAACAATAACAATATAAGATATATGATTTCAGTCACAGTTTTTTTTTATAGCGTAATGAATACCATTTTTTCCCCCTTTCATTTATTAACTTCTTTCAGCCAGATCTAAGGAGGTTCAAGTATAAAAGTGGAAGCATAAGAGTATATTTAATGGTGACAACTGTGAATAGCATAAATAAATACAAAATACTTTTCTAATTTATGGCTAGGGTTTATTGTATACAGTATATTCAGCCTTGCATTGAATTACACTAACCCCCAGCAGTGTGCATGCTACCTTCTGTACATAACACATGCTGCTAAGCTAAAGTGCTATTTCTTCAACTGACGATGTAGCTCTTTTTTTGAGATGGAGAAACGGATCCTTATTATTTTCATCAGGAAGGTGAGGTAATTGTGCATGGGAGTGGCAAACCTGCAAGTGAACAACTTACATTGTTGCTTTATTTTTTGAGTACTGTGGAAATACTGTATGTACAGCATTGTAATTGGAATCCTATTCGTGTAACCCTTTGACTGCCGGTGAGGCAGCCACGGGTGGCACTTTGAAGGATTCAAGCAGGGATCCCCCCTCAAAGCTGAACATGGTTCTTGAAAAACAAAGAGAACTATTAAGACTATTAACAATTAAGGCAACAGATCCACAGTGGTCCATTGACTACGTGCTGTTAATGAACCGTTATCAAAATCATTAACAGTCTTTATTTTCCCTGAGGTTATCCCATATCCACGAAGCTAATGATAGGCAAAAACAACAGCAGTTGTATATCTTATTAGAAGACAGGGAGAGGGTGACTATTTTACTGGAGTCCCAAAATACTTATATACCTCCCCAAACACACCTTTATATGACACGTGGAGAGATACCTTTCCAAAAAAAATGAACACACCTGAGAAACTGTACCTGGGAAATGTGTTAATTGGGATATGCAAAGTATATTAAAATTATTAAAATGACCTTATTTCCCAGGTATCTCCGGGGTGTTCCTTTGTGCGCGCATGTATCCCTCCACCTAATGTATGAAGGTGTGTTTAGGGAGGTATTTAAGTCCACCTACCTCTCCACCTCCCGCAGAATCCATATTTCAGGTTCTTGATGGGAATAGCACCACCTTTAGGTCCCATTCAATCCCTGCGTTAACGATTACAGACCTCTCTGAATAGGCGTGGTTAGAGGTAATGCATCTTTTGTATATCGTTAGAACTAACGGTCGTTATACTTAATGTAATGCCCTTTCCGGCCGAGAACAGCGCTCTACACTCCGTTACTGGGCCGGAATATGCACGTTAGCAGTTAACGATGTGTTTACCGAAAATTAACGCCTCATTAAGTCAATAACGGTCATCCGGGCATGGGAACTAAGAACAGAACCCCAAGAGACCCCTAACCAAAATGTTGCGTTCACTGTGAAAACAAAAGTATGCAACATTCGGTGAGTGGCATTGGGTATACTGTAGTTGAATTCATGGACATTAGCACTACGATCGTTGATGTATTTTTTATGCGAATTACTGGGCACTTTTTACGCACATTATACTTGAAATCAAATGCTATTTAAAGTATTGATTTTTATTTTGTTATAGAGATCCATATGCTTTGAACTATTTTTGGAAATATAATTTTTGGCTTCTTCAGTTACAGTGGTTGCTATAATATCCTTGATTGATTTGAATACACTTAACACTGGTTGGTAGACAAGTGGTCTGATGATGAACACCACACAATGTTATTTATAAAGGGAATTTCTAAATATAAAACAATAAAGGTGTGTGGGTCAAGCCACCTTAACATTTTAAAGTTTATAATTGCTCTTCTATATATGACGTCCTATGCATCCAAACCAGTACTGTCCCCCCGTAAATCCTTCACTGCTGCTGAAGTTTGGCATTCACATATTGTAATAGTCTGGTATCAAAGGTAGGCAATATCTGTACTGGACGCATTAAACTTAGTTCAAGACTTCAGCGGTCTCACATTTCTGCATATTATTTTTAACTGTTCATGAAATGTCTTCAAATATAATGTATAACCCTGTTCATTTAATGTAACCATGTATTGTTATAACTGTGCCCAGGACATACTTGAAAACGAGATGTAAGGCCATGCTGTCTGCTCGCGAGCGCAAGACAGAGCGCTGTGACGTTGCGCTTGCTTGCAGCAGAGGCAATTCCTGGACTGAGCTGTTGCGCTTAGGGGGGGGGGGGGGGCGTGTCGGGGGCGTTTAGGGGGCGTGGCCGTGACATCACAGAGCTGGTTCGCCCTCATTGGGCGAACCGTTCACGTGACCCAGCCGTCGCGCCGCAAATACAAAATTATTTGTCTCGGCGGGAAGCCCTCCGGCCGACGCTCACGTGCACAAGCACCACCTACACAATCACATTACCCCAATGCGATTCATCACGCGGCTCTCTCGCACAAGCAAGCAGCATGGGCGCAGCATGGGCGCAGCAAAGCTCGCAATGTATTACTTCCTGGTAAAACATTTTATAAATAGTTTGGAATCTGTTACGGAATTTAATGCTGAGTCTTGCAAATTATTAAAGATACTGGGAATATTTTCTTACAGCTCACTGTTCTAGTTAAAACACATGCATTTATTTGTGATGTAAATGTATCTTGGTAAGCACCAGCTTGGGGGGGTTCCTTACAATGCATCTGATCCCAGACGCGCTATTAGAGAGGGTTGGGGTTCCTTACAATGCATCTGATCTCAGGCGCGCTATTAGAGAGAGTTGGGGTTCCTTACAATGCATCTGATCCCAGGCGCGCTATTAGAGAGGGTTGGGGTTCCTTACAATGCATCTGATCTCAGGCGCGCTATTAGAGAGGGTTGGGGTTCCTTACAATGCATCTGATCTCAGACGCGCTCTTAGAGAGGGTTGTGGTTCCTTACAATGCATCTGTTCTCAAGCGCGCTATTAGAGAGAGTTGGGGTGCCTTACAATGCATCTGATCCCAGGCGCGCTATTAGAGAGGGTTGTGGTTCCTTACAATGCATCTGTTCTCAAGCGCGCTATTAGAGAGAGTTGGGGTTCCTTACAATGCATCTGATCCCAGGCGCGCTATTAGAGAGGGTTGTGGTTCCTTACAATGCATCTGTTCTCAGGCGCGCTATTAGAGAGGGTTGGGGTTCCTTACAATGCATCTGATCTCAGACGCGCTCTTAGAGAGGGTTGGGGTTCCTTACAATGCATCTGATCTCATACACGCTATTAGAGAGGGTTGGGGTTCCTTACAATGCATCTGATCTCAGACGTGCTATTAGAGAGGGTTGTGGTTCCTTACAATGCATCTGTTCTCAGGCGCGCTATTAGAGAGGGTTGGGGTTCCTTACAATGCATCTGATCTCAGACGCGCTATTAGAGAGGGTTGGGGTTCCTTACAATGCATCTGATCTCAGGCGCGCTATTAGAGAGGGTTGGGGTTCCTTACAATGCATCTGATCCCAGGCGCGCTATTAGAGAGGGTTGTGGTTCCTTACAATGCATCTGTTCTCAGGCGCGCTATTAGAGAGGGTTGGGGTTCCTTACAATGCATCTGATCTCAGACGCGCTCTTAGAGAGGGTTGGGGTTCCTTACAATGCATCTGTTCTCAGGCGCGCTATTAGAGAGGGTTGGGGTTCCTTACAATGTATCTGATCTCAGGCGCGCTATTAGAGAGAGTTGGGGTTCCTTACAATGCATCTGATCCCAGGCGCGCTATTAGAGAGGGTTGTGGTTCCTTACAATGCATCTGTTCTCAGGCGCGCTATTAGAGAGGGTTGGGGTTCCTTACAATGCATCTGATCTCAGACGCGCTCTTAGAGAGGGTTGTGGTTCCTTACAATGCATCTGTTCTCAAGCGCGCTATTAGAGAGAGTTGGGGTGCCTTACAATGCATCTGATCCCAGGCGCGCTATTAGAGAGGGTTGTGGTTCCTTACAATGCATCTGTTCTCAAGCGCGCTATTAGAGAGAGTTGGGGTTCCTTACAATGCATCTGATCCCAGGCGCGCTATTAGAGAGGGTTGTGGTTCCTTACAATGCATCTGTTCTCAGGCGCGCTATTAGAGAGGGTTGGGGTTCCTTACAATGCATCTGATCTCAGACGCGCTCTTAGAGAGGGTTGGGGTTCCTTACAATGCATCTGATCTCATACACGCTATTAGAGAGGGTTGGGGTTCCTTACAATGCATCTGATCTCAGACGTGCTATTAGAGAGGGTTGGGGTTCCTTACAATGCATCTGATCTCAGGCGCGCTATTAGAGAGGGTTGGGGTTCCTTACAATGCATCTGATCCCAGGCGCGCTATTAGAGAGGGTTGTGGTTCCTTACAATGCATCTGTTCTCAGGCGCGCTATTAGAGAGGGTTGGGGTTCCTTACAATGCATCTGATCTCAGACGCGCTCTTAGAGAGGGTTGGGGTTCCTTACAATGCATCTGTTCTCAGGCGCGCTATTAGAGAGGGTTGGGGTTCCTTACAATGTATCTGATCTCAGGCGCGCTATTAGAGAGAGTTGGGGTTCCTTACAATGCATCTGATCCCAGGCGCGCTATTAGAGAGGGTTGTGGTTCCTTACAATGCATCTGTTCTCAGGCGCGCTATTAGAGAGGGTTGGGGTTCCTTACAATGCATCTGATCTCAGACGCGCTCTTAGAGAGGGTTGTGGTTCCTTACAATGCATCTGTTCTCAAGCGCGCTATTAGAGAGAGTTGGGGTGCCTTACAATGCATCTGATCCCAGGCGCGCTATTAGAGAGGGTTGTGGTTCCTTACAATGCATCTGTTCTCAAGCGCGCTATTAGAGAGAGTTGGGGTTCCTTACAATGCATCTGATCCCAGGCGCGCTATTAGAGAGGGTTGTGGTTCCTTACAATGCATCTGTTCTCAGGCGCGCTATTAGAGAGGGTTGGGGTTCCTTACAATGCATCTGATCTCAGACGCGCTCTTAGAGAGGGTTGGGGTTCCTTACAATGCATCTGATCTCATACACGCTATTAGAGAGGGTTGGGGTTCCTTACAATGCATCTGATCTCAGACGTGCTATTAGAGAGGGTTGTGGTTCCTTACAATGCATCTGTTCTCAGGCGCGCTATTAGAGAGGGTTGGGGTTCCTTACAATGCATCTGATCTCAGACGTGCTATTAGAGAGGGTTGGGGTTCCTTACAATGCATCTGATCTCAGGCGCGCTATTAGAGAGGGTTGGGGTTCCTTACAATGCATCTGATCTCAGACGCGCTATTAGAGAGAGTTGGGGTTCCTTACAATGCATCTGATCCCAGGTGCGCTATTAGAGAGGGCTGTGGTTCCTTACAATGCATCTGTTCTCAGGCGCGCTATTAGAGAGGGTTGGGGTTCCTTACAATGCATCTGATCTCAGACGCGCTATTAGAGAGGGTTGGGGTTCTTTACAATGCATCTGATCTCAGACGCGCTATTAGAGAGGGCTGAGGTTCCTTACAATGCATCTGATCTCAGACGTGCTATTAGAGAGGGTTGTGGTTCCTTACAATGCATCTGATCTCAGACGCGCTATTAGAGAGGGTTGGGGTTCCTTACAATGCATCTG
Organism: Ascaphus truei; assembly: GCF_040206685.1. Taxonomy (NCBI): domain Eukaryota; kingdom Metazoa; phylum Chordata; class Amphibia; order Anura; family Ascaphidae; genus Ascaphus; species Ascaphus truei. Next base: position 34,341,385 of record NC_134499.1, read on the forward strand.
ATCTCAGACGCGCTATTAGAGAGGGTTGGGGTTCCTTACAATGCATCTGATCTCAGACGCGCTATTAGAGAGGGCTGAGGTTCCTTACAATGCATCTGATCTCAGACGTGCTATTAGAGAGGGTTGGGGTTCCTTACAATGCATCTGATCTCATACACGCTATTAGAGAGGGTTGGGGTTCCTTACAATGCATCTGATCTCAGACGTGCTATTAGAGAGGGTTGTGGTTCCTTACAATGCATCTGTTCTCAGGCGCGCTATTAGAGAGGGTTGGGGTTCCTTACAATGCATCTGATCTCAGACACGCTATTAGAGAGGGTTGGGGTTCCTTACAATGCATCTGATCTCATACACGCTATTAGAGAGGGTTGGGGTTCCTTACAATGCATCTGATCTCAGACATGCTATTAGAGAGAGTTAGGGTTCCTTACAATGCATCTGATCCCAGGCGCGCTATTAGAGAGGGTTGTGGTTCCTTACAATGCATTTGTTCTCAGGCGCGCTATTAGAGAGGGTTGGGGTTCCTTACAATGCATCTGATCTCAGACGCGCTATTAGAGAGGGTTGGGGTTCCTTACAATGCATCTGATCTCAGACGCGCTATTAGAGAGAGTTGGGGTTCCTTACAATGCATCTGATCCCAGGCGCGCTATTAGAGAGGGTTGTGGTTCCTTACAATGCATCTGTTCTCAGGCGCGCTATTAGAGAGGGTTGGGGTTCCTTACAATGCATCTGATCTCAGACGCGCTATTAGAGAGGGTTGGGGTTCCTTACAATGCATCTGATCTCAGGCGCGCTATTAGAGAGGGTTGGGGTTCCTTACAATGCATCTGATCTCAGACGCGCTATTAGAGAGAGTTGGGGTTCCTTACAATGCATCTGATCCCAGGTGCGCTATTAGAGAGGGTTGTGGTTCCTTACAATGCATCTGTTCTCAGGCGCGCTATTAGAGAGGGTTGGGGTTCCTTACAATGCATCTGATCTCAGACGTGCTATTAGAGAGGGTTGGGGTTCTTTACAATGCATCTGATCTCAGACGCGCTATTAGAGAGGGCTGAGGTTCCTTACAATGCATCTGATCTCAGACGTGCTATTAGAGAGGGTTGTGGTTCCTTACAATGCATCTGATCTCAGACGCGCTATTAGAGAGGGTTGGGGTTCCTTACAATGCATCTGATCTCAGACGCGCTATTAGAGAGGGTTGGGGTTCCTTACAATGCATCTGATCTCAGACGCGCTATTAGAGAGGGCTGAGGTTCCTTACAATGCATCTGATCTCAGACGTGCTATTAGAGAGGGTTGGGGTTCCTTACAATGCATCTGATCTCAGACGTGCTATTAGAGAGGGTTGGGGTTCCTTACAATGCATCTGATATCAGACTCACTGTTAGAGATGGTTGGGATCCCTCAGAATGTCACATAGGGTTCCTTGACCAAAAAAAAGTTGTGTATTGTAACTTTGTTTCAAAATGTCAGAAATGCCCCATATGTGGGTATATGTTGTTAAATAATCCTAACACTGTTTAGAATATTTTATTAAATTGTTGCTGTTATCATTGTTGACTACAGGGGTTCTCAGACCTATCTCTAGACCTGAGGTGCGCAAACTGGGGGTGCGCAACTCTTCCAGAGGCCCCGCGCTCTTCCCCACAACATTTAAATTAAATGCCGGGGGAGCACGCGAGGCCTCTGTATGTTACTTACCGGATCTCTGATTCTGGTGACTTCTGGCGACGTGTCGCCATGGCAACGTGCGGTCACATGATGTCGTGACATCAGATGATGCCGGAGAAAAGGTAAGGGGGAGGAGCGAGCAAGGGGGGGAGAGCAGGCACGGGAGTGCAGACAAAAAAGTTTGCACACTCCTGCTCTAGACCACCAGCCACAGTAGGTGACCAGTATATTCTCAGTATACAGGCATACCCCGCATTAAGGTACGCAATGGGACCGGAGCATGTATGTAAAGCGAAAATGTACTTTAAAGTGAAGCACTACCTTTTTTCCCACTTATCGATGCATGTACTGTACTGTAATCATCATATACGTGCAGAACTGATGTAAATAACGCATTTGTAACAGTCTCTATAGTCTCCTCGCTTGCACACAGCTTCGGTACAGGTAGGGAGCCGGTATTGCTGTTCAGGACGTGCTGACAGGCGCATGCGCGAGCTGCCGTTTGCCTATTGGGCGACATGTACTTACTCGCGAGTGTATTTTAAGTGAGTGTCCTTAAACCGGGGTATGCCTGTATAACAATGGGAGCAGAAAGCTCCTTCCCCCCGCCCACTTAAAGTTCCTTTGTAGAACTTTTGAAAGACATTTGTAAGTTAAAGCCCTAATTAGTGCTTACTTAGAGCTGTATTTTTCCAGGGCGGTGACAGATTTCATGGCACTTGAAATCCACGAAAACACAAATGATCATGAACAATTATGGAGTAATTGAAACCATACCGTTTTGTAATTGCCTTCTTGATTGTCCACCAATTACAACCCAGAGAGGTTACAGATCAAGTTATTTTGCCATGACATTCATCCCTCATGTTTTCGCAAGGCTAGTTGCTTTTGTAATTGATAATGAAGACAGCTAAATTGTTGCAAGAAATTTGGGGGAAGATAAGTGGAGCGGCAGACTTGTGGGAAACTAGAGAAAGAAGGACGGTGGAAGTGTAAATGTGAGCTTTACAAAATAGGATTTCATGATGTGGACAACAGATAAAAGCTGTGAGATTCACATTTTACGAAGGATAACTCTTGCCTTTAAAATGGTATGTCACTGAACTTGTACTAAAAATACATGAGAGCCCTTGCAGCCAAACAGTGACGTCAGTATATTTTCAAGGAGGAAGGAGGAACATTGCCATTAGGGATTGAAGGGAATAGATCAAGGTAATAAATACTGTATACTGTGTATAGCGTTTATTGTCCTGATCTTTCCTCTGCAGTCCCTAACGGCGGTGTTCTTCCTTGTTACCTTTAGTTCATGGTCTGCACTGGCTCTCTATTGCATAATCACAATAGTCTACAAATATTTTCCAGACATTATTCATTGAGAAGCAGACATATCTATGGCACAAAAGAACATTTTTATGGTGTTTGTTCAAAACATAGCTGTGAACATAAATGTAGTTGCTTGTATCACTGCACTTAAATATTGTTTTATGCAAGGTAACTTCCCTGCCAAAGTGACCAACAACCCAATGCCTTGCAGTGTGTTGCTGACCCCCGTAGCAGTGAAGTGGTTAATGAATAAGCTATATTCAATCCCTTGACTGCAAAAGAAGATACAGTATCTTTGTAGAGCCATTTCTGATTATAAGACTATACATTTGAGCAAAGGATTAACTGCATACAGTATATGGTCCTGTAGCATTCCATGGACACAATATGGCATATTGATACTTAACACATGAATAATCAGTAACACACTGGATCAAGAGGTCTGTTTTAGTGATTCAAATTTCAAAAAGCTCTCTAGTTGGTGTAACTACACATTTGCCTTTCTTGACTTACCCATGTCTCGAATTCGGGGGATGGGAGTTCCGCTCCGTAACACAGACATCGGTACAGATAGGATAACCCATAAATAAGACACATACCAAGTCTTGGAAGAAATTGGTCGTGGCTTTACTTATCAATACATAATTAACCAAAACTAGGGGTACCCATCTAAGTTGCTCTGCCCACAACATAAAGCCTGGGGATACCCCTGGGTTGTTCCTCTATATGCCAACAGCTTCCCAGGTTACTTGGTCCAAAACACACAACACCACTGGAAGGCCACCACCATATCGGCCGCCCAAGCCTGTACTGCCTTCTCCATAAACAACAATTGGGAGGTACCTTAGACGTCCCTATAAGAAGCCAACTTATGACGGGTTCCAAACCCATCTGACTTTATCGCCACCCAGAAGGGCATTTACCAACTTAAACTGCCCTTGCAGCCATCGCCAAATGAAAAGCCTTTACCAAAGCAGACTGCAAACTCCAATGCAAGACATCGGAAATTATATCTGAAAGATGCATCACGTCACCTCTGTAAAGACCCGTCAGGTTGCTGCCTAAATCTGAGGGCCTCACCGCCACTCCCCCTAAGTCGGTCATGAACCCCGCCACAGCTTTATTGACTTTTCTATGTAACCTTTCGATCGCGTTAGCACTCAGAGCCCTTTTCCATACTAGTAGTGGAGCTATCTTAGCCCAAACTGATACAGGCTCTCCGAAATCGCTTAACATCCTTTTTTTTTCTACCACTTTACTTTTAGGATACTTTTGGAGACTTTGCACCTTATTCCCTTTGAGTGTCTATTATATATGCAGTCCATGTTGTTTATTATTTTGCTTTCGGTGTTTCTTTGTTTATTTGATTAATTGTGCTTGAATAAATTGGATTTATTCTTGGTAGGCCGGAGTGCTCATTATGGAGTCTCTCTCTTTTTTTGTTACATATTCTTTACCTCTGAGAACCATCACAAGCTATGTCTCCTGAAGCTTATTCTGTGATTTTGTGGCACTTTGCTATATAGGTAACCCCGAGCGGGTAATCCCTTTTAGTATCAGACAGTCTGAGCCTTACCTTTGGCAGGGCTCAAGGCGGCATGCTGACAGCGGGGCCCTTCCTCCTGCAGCGTCGTGACATCATGACATTTCGTTGTCATGGTAACGCATCACTGTGTGATGTTGCGTCACCATGACAACGCGACTCTGCAGAAGGAAGCCCGCTCCACTTAAGGAAAGACCTCCCTGCGCACACACACTTACTACCCACCCGCTACCTCATCTCCCCCAGCTATCTCTTTCCATGCACACACACACCTCCCCTGTCCCTACCTTGTGGTGAGCAGTGGTGCGGTCCTGCGCTGGTTTGGGGACGACCCAGCTCCCTCCTCTGGAGCTCAGGCCCCCCCTCGAAGGCGCGGTGCCCAAGGCAATCGCCTTGCCCTAAGGCCGGCCCTGATTTTTATTTGTTGAACAAGTCACAGGACAACCATGCATTTGTTATAAACCTCTATTCAGCTGTTGATTTACACAGAGTATCAAGCACAAGCACTAAAAATATGTATTTATATGTAGTGACTATGACTTTGAGTCTCTTGTTATTCACAGGGGGACATTGTAAGCAGTTGCAACAATGTAGCCTTCTGCACTCGGGTAGCAACACCGCTGGGTGCACAGTATTTAAACTCTAGCTGAGATTTCTCCTCTAGAGGAGCAGCACACAATCTCTCAATTCTATCACCTGCAGATATAATCATTCTGATCACAGGCGAGACAACTTGTGTCTATTCTCAGGTTAACTTGTCATATCCCTGAGCATGTTGGTGCAGTAAAACTCAGCTCCCTGCGGAGGAGGAAGTGAAAATTACCTAATATCAGTTCATCTCGGAAATTGAGAAGGTCCCTCAACCTCACTCATACATCAAGCCAATATATTGTTTGCTTTCATGCTTTTAAACCAAATGCTTCCAGTCGCACTGTAATGTGGACATGGGCCTGTGATCTTATTTCATATTTGTTGCATAGTGGATTTTTGATGATTTATGTCTCTGAATAAAAGCGAGTCTGACACCAAGACGTTTCATAATGGTTTGATTTAAGCACAGCACACAATTATGATTAATAGTATAGCCGTACCCCAGTGTGAGGAGTACAATCACCCTGGCCTAGCTAAAGAATCTCTCTCAAAGCACCAGTATATATACTTGTAAAAAAAAACCTTATCCCCATTGCATTCTCACATCCTTTTCGCTATCCCCATCCTGGCTTTATCCTCTACCAGCACTATCCTGCTATCTTCCTTCTGAGGGTTAGTATGTAGGGGCTGGGTGGTCTTGTTTCTGTGTTAGCAGATTTTCGGTTAGTCAGGTAATCGTGTACCTGTAGCTAACATCTTTGTCTTCAGGCAAGCTCAAGTTAGCTATAAACTTTGTGCTGTTCTCGCAAGTAGAGTTGGTTAGGACATGTCCTGAGTCCGTGCGCCCCTACCATGCACCCCACAACAGGAACAACCTACCTGAGACTCTCAAAACCGCCACTAGTCTAAGTTCTTTCAAAACTAAAGCTGTCTCACATTTTAATGAAGTCTGTAACTGTTACATATGCCTATAACTTATTTTATCTTTAACTGTTCATGCAATGTCTTGTATATAATGTATAACCCTGTTCATTTAATGTAACCGTGTATTTGTAACCATGTATTTGTCGTCATAACTCTGTGCCCAGGACACACTTGAAAACGAGAGATAACTCTCAATGTATTACTTCCTGGTAAAACATTTTATAAATAAAAAAAATAAGCCGGTGCCTGACAAGATCCACAGCACTATAATCCAACAGGTGTAAAATAAACCACAATAAAGAATGTTCATCAAAAAACAGGAGAACCTCCCTCTATGTGAATGAAGCCTTGGATTTGTATGCATGTAGCATACAGCATTGGCTCCATCTGTTATATCCCATCAGGTAACATATAAAGGAAATCATGTTATATCATGGTAACTCAATGTATTCTTCCGGTTAAAACATTTTATAAATACATAAATGTGTCACATAAGTAAGTGCTGTCGAATGGCGTCAGATGGGACCGTGGAGACCACCAGGGTGCGCAGTCTCTGAGATCCCGCTCCACCGCCGACGAACACCCGCCTGCTGAAAACACCAAATAAACAACCAGACAATAATCCCAAGTAATTTAAAGGAAGCACTCACCGACTGAATGGCTGCGGAGGGTACTGAAGGTACTGGCGGGCTCCCTGCCAAAGAAGTAATGAAAAAACAAAACAGGAATGGCGGAGCAAGGCTGCAAAAAAGAAGACTGGGCTGGAGAGATAAAACAGAAAATAATATTTATTGGCACATAGGATTAAAAAACGGAGGACCACAAAGGCCTCTCTAACGCGTTTCACCCTGGACAGCGCCTTATCAAAGCAAGTTCTTTGCACACAAGGATGCTGACCCAGAAGAACAGAGAGGTCTCAACAGAAACAGATAAGAGACTTTCTTGTTGGACTGTTGTATATCTAAATATATATATGTATATATATATGTTTGGGGTGGTAGTCAGCCTTGCTACCCACCCAGTTAGATAGGGCATATACAGTACTGTCTAGTTATTTTCCAAAGTGTAATAGGGTTTTCTTTTGTTTTGTGTTTACATTGTTAAAGGAACAGGCAATAAAGCCTTATATTAATTTCACCCTAAAACGGTCTCCATTTGCATACCTCTGCACACATCTCTTACAGGAACCAACAAGGTAATGGTTGGATATAGAAAGAGACCAACGTAACCAACCAAACCCAAACAGTTCGTCCACCTCTCATATGGATTCCCCAAGAATGTTTCAATCTCTCAAACATCATACAAGGTTTAAGATGTAGAAATGAAGACTAAAGACATGAACATGCAAATGAGAAAATAATCTGTGCTGCTCTTTATTTGTCTCTGTCAGTATATTGGTTATTTTGGTGCATAATCTCCCTTGTACTCTCCTTTCCATAAAATTAACCTGCAAAAAGGTATAATATACATTTTCGACATCATATTTCTTGTACTAATCTATGTATTTATGTATGTATTTATGTATTCTATGTAAAATTAATTCCACCCTTCATTTGTTATATTGAGGAAATCTCATATTGTCCGTATCTTTCTATAGAGAAACTTACTCATGGACAACATAAAAGCAGTCATTGGGGATTAATTGCTGCAGGTACAAAAATTGCATTTAAGATTATTGCTTATTAATCAAATGTTATTTTAACCTTAGAAAATGACGTACACGGCTATGTGTTAGATCCAGCAATGAAGAAAGTAAAGCTTCTTAAAAAAAAAATATATATATATATTGATTTTCTTCTCAGTAAGTTTATTGATAATTTATAAAGCTGTCAGATAAGCAATAATTACATTAGAGATATTTTGACATGTGTAGCAAACCAGATAAGGAACACTTGATTGGTACTAGACAGCCACGTATTCGAATATATTATGCACCCTGAATTACATCAGACTTTCATACCTAGTTTTATAGGTAGGATTATTTCAATATTTAATGCCAGAAACAGAATACATTATGGAACTTGAGAAAGTGCAGAGAAGAGCCACCAAATTAATAAAGGGGATGGATAATCTGATTTATGAGGAGAGGCCAGCTAAATTAGATTTGTTTACATTACAAAATAAACGTCTAAGAGGGATATGATAACTATACAACTATATTCAGGGACAATACAAGGAGCTATTGATCCCAAGCGCAGTACAAATAACAAAGGATCATTCCTTAAGGTTGGAGGAAAGTAGATTTCACTAGCAACAAAGGGAAGGGTCCTTTACAGCAGGGGTGTGATAACTCAGGGGTGCACCCGAGATTGTCTGCGGGTGGCGCAGGGTTTATAGAGGCCCCACACGCTTCCCGAAGGCACTTAAAATAAATGCCGGTAAAGCAGCAAAGGCCTCTATAAACTGCACTTGCCTTGGCTCAGACGGATGGGGAGATGTGTCGCCATGGCAACGTGGCGTCAAATGACGTCACGTTGCATGACGCCCAGAACGCCGGAGCCGAGTTGTGGGGGGACCCGCGGAGAGGGGGACAGCCAGCAGGGGGGCGCTGGGAAAAATGATTGCGCTCCCCTGCTTTACAGTACAGGCAGTTCAAGTGTGGAATTCATTACCCATGGAGACTATGATGGCAGATACTATAAATAGCTTGAAAAAAGGTTTGGACATCTTTTTAGAAAGGGAAGGTATACACGGATAGACCAAATAAGTACACATGGGAAGGATGTTGATCCAGTGCGAAATTTGATTGCCATTAGACACAAAGGAATTTATTTTTCCCCTTATGAGATATCGTTGGATGATATATCAATGGGGGGTTTAGTTTGCTTCCTCTGGATCAATATACGATAAATACAACAATAGGATAGTGTCTGTCGTCTAAATTTAGCATAGGTTGGACTGGATGGACGTATGACTTTTTTCAACCACATCTACTGCGTCACTACAGTACGTAACCATGTAAATATTTAGATTTTTCCGTTTTTGAAACTTGGTAGACTACCGTGCATTTAATAGTCAAATTTTTTTTAAACAAACACGTAATTATCATCTAGAGCAGGGGTGCCCAAACCATTACAGCTGCGCCCCCCCTGCCTTCTCCCCCCACGGTACATGACCCCGCCGTGCCATTTGGCACACGTTGCCATGGCGATGCATCATGTCACATGACCCCACGGCGTCATTTGATGCCGAGTTGCTATGGCGACGCGTCGCCGGAGACCCAGCAGAGAGCAGGTAAGGGAGTTGCAGAGGCCTCACGCCACCCACAGCATTTAATTTAAATGCTGTGGGGAAGAGCGCAGGGCCTCTGTAACCGCCGCACTCCCCCCATGAAATTATCGCACCCCCCCCCCAGTTAGCGCACCGCTGTCCTAACATACCACCAAAGATAGAAAAAAAAAAGATTTTAATCTGTATTCAAATCCACATTTAAGTTTCAGCTTTGTCTTTAAATACATTATCTGCGTAGAAGGAATAAGCCAAGAACGGCAAAAAATAATTGTCTCCAAACAGCAGCATTCTTTGTGTCTGAAGCCCTTTTGTTGTATGGGACTTTCTATATTTTATTTTCTCCATTGGTTTAGAAAGATGATCAATGGTACTGTACCTTGGAATCTGGCTGCTTCAGTAAATCCAATATCAGCCTTTACAACAATTTACAGTACAATCCATGACAGGACCAGATGTTTGAGGAGTTTGTAGACTTGGGAATTGTAAACATAAAACATTTTCCTTGCATTTTTTTTTTGTCCTTTGGACCTGGCAACTCAGCCATACACATCGTTATCATTGAATGTGAAACAGGAGGAAGAAGAAGCCAGTGTAGGAATACAATCATTGCAAAGCATAGGAGATGTACTGTGACAGGAGAGAGAGAGAGAAACAGAAGATAAGAAAGCTGCAGTAAGTCTCTGGGGAATAAAACTCAGCATTTAGAGCGTGGCACTGCTCACCATCAGAGTTGTAGCCATGATTGGTCGAAGCAAACCGGATACAGTCAGTAGAACAAAGTGTATCTTGCTAAACCTAGTAAAAAATGTCACAGATGGAATGGAATGGAGGGAGGGCGAGGTTATGCGTGCTAGAGGCTCCATGCTAGAAAGGGAGAGGGCACTTGGATAATAATAATAATAATATGTTCTTGTATAGAGCTGCTAGTTTTACCTAGCGCTTTATACACCGGCGACACACTTTATTCGAGCTCGGCTAGTCCCACGAATTCGGGTATACCCGGGTGTATTGAGGTTTGTGACTGTTTTCTGCCCGAGTGCATTGAGGTATTTTCCAAGCAGGGATTGAAGTATTTTATTCCCGCTGGCTGCAATACTGCACAGTATATATATATATATACTGCATTACAATTCATGAATTTATGCCATCTGGTAGACACGCGAAGCATTGCAGCCTATTAAATCCTAATCATTATCATTTAACAGATCAGCCGCCTGTCAGACAGGCATGAACCCAGGCTGGGAAGGCAAACACAACGGGGCTTGTCAGAGGTGAGGAGCGGCGCATTCCAGGTATCTGCCAGGTACATACTGGGTATTTGCTCGAATAAAGTGTGTCGGTGCAGTAGAGACATTTTGCAGGCACAAGTCCCTGCACCGGGGAGCTTACAATCTATGGTTTTGGTGCCTGAGGCACAAGGAGATAAAGTGACTTACCCAAGATAACAAGGAGCTGACACTGGGAATTTAACCAGTTCCCCTTCTTCAAACTCTCAGTGCCAGTCAGTGTCTTTACTCACTGAGCCGCTCCTTCTCCTTCTGACAAACTAAATGTGGTACATCATGGATAATGACCAGTACAACATATCTGAGGAACAGTCAAGTGGGGCATGGAGCAGCGGTGCCAAAATGTATTGCTGATCTAAGGGTATCACATCTCCCTGTGCGCCAGTAAACCCAGCAATAGCTTGGCATCAATAACAATATTTCCCTTGTCTCGAATTACAATAAAAGTTAGAGTCAAAAAGAAGATAAAGCAGTTGATGGTAATACAGAGAAGAATGGGGTCAACAATGTCATGAGTTGCGTACTCAGTATTGCTTAAAGCTGCAGACCAATCAACATCCTTTAATAAATCAGTTCTGTACTATGAGAAAATACGTGTAGCATTTTTTTAAACAACTCTGAATTACATTTTTAATGTATTATAATGTAACAAGCGTTTTGTTTCTATAGCAACCATTTACATAGTCACGTCGCCTTCCTCTTCTGAAACAGACTCTGGCACACCCCTTTTTGAGCCCTGCCCGCTCTCTAGCAGTGCACCAATTGTATCTAGTGACTGCCTGGTCACATGATCTTCCCCACAGAACAGTGCATCTTTGGTCCTCTTCTGCTACACTGACAGCCAATTAGTGAACCCCCGAGCCGAACCTTCGCCGATCGATCACAGGAGAATGGATTGATCGTCAACTTAGCTAATTACTTATCATTGTGTGGACTGTATTGATGCACATATTAAAGGGGAATTAAAAGGCAGATTGTACTGCGGCTTTAAGTTCAGTCGTTCAGGGTCTGGATGGGAGTAACGTCAACTTTGGGTAAGAGAGGTTTAACGCCATGTTATTTGAAGCTAAAGCATGGCAGTGCTAGCGTCACATGGCATCAAGTCTCTGCGAGTGAGATCACTAATGGCCGTTGTTTATGCATATACTTAGCTCTGTGGATTCGGGTTAACCTCAGAGCGCATAACGTTCGTTGCTGATTTTGATAACAAAACAAGTCCTGCGTTTCCCGAGCTCTGCGGATCTACGTCAAGGACTGGACTTGACTACCAGTGGTGTAACCACTGGCGGATTTCCCATTAGGCCTGATTGGCCCGGGACTGAGGCGGCAGAATTAGGGGGCAGCATGTGCGATTGGCACTTCACGAGCGGCTAGCAAGCGCCAATCACGCAGGTGCGGCCGGCAAACGCAGATCGCTCATGCGCAGCTGCCAACATGATGTCAGACGGCGTCATGTTGCCATGGCTACGGCCCTGGATGGTGAGGGCGCCAAGTAAGTACCTATGGGAGGCATTTTTTTTAATCTGACAGTGTGTAACCCATGAAGAGCACACATTTAATAGACCAAAATGCTTAATTTTCCTGGCAGCTTATAGTATTTTGTACCTACATATTTTTCTCCATCCAATAATAATGTGATTGTGTGTAAGCATTATATTTAATAAAGAAAAAGCTTTGTAGCTTGTTTCTCAGTATAACTATGCATATTTTCTTCAACTCTGCTGTTTTGAAGTTACAAATAAAATGCCTTACATAACATTGTTTGAATTATTTAAACAACGTTATTGTTACATAACCCTTTACCGGAATGGAAAATGTAATAATATACCTAATACAATTGAAAATATACTTTCCACAATTCATCGGCAGTGTATGGAACCTTTTGACCAGTGAGCACATTAGATTCTAAATGATATGTATTTGTTAAGGTGACCCAAACAAGCAAACAGAATATTCCGATGCATAAGGGAAAGAGATAGAACCCATAAACATGTTCTTGTTCAATAATCAATGTGCATGCATAGTTAAAATGTAAGGCGAGAGAGCGGGTTTCATTCCACTGCTTTATGTCTGCTGTTACTCGGAAATATAATTTTTAGGTATTGTTTACAGTATTTCAACCACGAGCATTTCTACGCTCCCAATATTCTACCTGCTTCAATGCTATAGCCACCCAATGCTCTGTTTACAGAGTAAAATCTATTTGTTTTACTTATTAGTACTATAGAATACATGCAAAGGAACCTCCTAAGACAAGTTTAACTGACACAGTGAGATCAAAATGACCCGCTGCCGTTATAATCAAGGTCTTAGCATACATTGCTTCCACTGCAGTAAAGGATTCTGGGGAATGACATGCAAATGAGCACACAGTGTCACCTTTTGCTTCTAATCCATTTTAATATGGACAACCCCTAGAAGAAGCCTGCCGTATACAAAGCTGGCAAACTTTCTTTCAAGTTAAATTAAGACGAATCAATCCTCTTTGTGATTGAAGTAAAGAATTCCAGCATCTGTATGGGTCCCAGACCTATTTTTCCAGGTTTTGTTCATTTGTGAATTAACTCACGAGTGACAGTATTGGTTTACTGCTAGAATATATTGATGAGCATTGCAGAGTACTGTAACCTGTTTCATACCCATTTATCAAGTGATGTAGGGGGAAATGTGTGGTTTGCAGTACTTATTAAAACCTTTCTGTGATGTATAATTTCAAAATATACTTTAAGAAGCTTACTTCTCCTGCCATCATCTTCCTAAGATTACCATATATTAAACGTCCCTCGATTTAAATTAAGAATGTGGAAGTTCAATACATCTTAACTTATCATGTGATAATTAAAACCATGGCACAGACAGCCTTGTGATGAGCGTCTTACTACATGATGAATTGGCTCGGATAAAATAATTCGTGGAGTGTGCAGGATTAAAGATACAGGCTCTATGGGTCAAATTCATCAAGATTAATGGCAGATAACACTGGATCTGGATGCAATACCCCACATCAGAGCTTGGTTCATCTGCGCCAGTGAGTTCTCAGTCTGCTTAAGAGAAAGAGGGATGTTTAAACCGCGTCGTGCAACGCTTTGACTGAATATTAACAATGGTCTGGCCCTCAGCTCCCTGTAGCAAGTGAGTAGGATCAGGCAGTTTAACTCGTCCCCTTTGAATGCACACAGAGTCATTCTATATTGGAAGGGGTACATAGGAACATAGAACAACTGGGGGGTGACACTTGTGAGAGTATGGTAAAATATCAATGCCTTGTAAAATATCAATGCCTTGTTCTGGGAGAAGCAGTGAGAAAGGGATGTTACTCACAGGCTGTTTATTCCAAAAGAGAGCATGCTTTCCTGTCCAGGCAGGAACATGCAAAGGAAATATGCCAAATATGAAAGCATAGCAGGGGGAGCCAGAAATAGCTCAGCTAGCCAAGAGAAAGGGGCATTCTCAAGGCAACAGGCTGGGAGCAATGGGGGAAAGCAACAATTTTGCAACTTACACTGAGGCCTCGTTCAGGGTGCTGGCTTCGGAGGGAGGGCGTGCTGCCGTGAGAAACAAAGTATTCAATTTGAATACTGGTTGTCAGGGTAGCAACCGCCCTGTCTCCGAAGCCAGGAGTTGAAGCTGACTACAGTTTCAATAAACGAAAATTTCGTTTTTTGGAGCTGCAGCAGCGTCACTGGGACCTAGGCAGCCAATGAAATCATTCTTCAGAATGATTTCATGACTGCAACCTCGATACTTACCCTGCTGTGTGTAACCCCGCCCCCTCCCCAACGCTGAAAAGTCTGCTGGGGGATAAACACAGATCGCCCAGCAAACTGCCGCACTGCCTCCCTCCCGCCCTCCCTCCGAGTCCTGCAGCTGGCACCCTGAACGAGGCCTGAGGAGCAATGGCTGCCTCAATACAGGGAAACCAAACATGCAGAGAGGTTCCAGGACAAAAAAGGATTTTCCTTTGCCACCCTGCACTTGACAGCCCCACCAGGGAAAATTAAGGCTACCAAAACGACAGAGGTCAATCTAATGGTAACAACCTGTTATCAGTGAAAATGACACAGGAAGTACAGTAGAGAGAGAGAGAGAGCTACAAGCAGGGCCGCAGATTTCCCGGGACCCAGGACTAGAACTATGACAGGGCCCCACACCCCTATGTCGGCAGTCTTGCAAGACATCTCTCCCCCCTTCCATCCCCCCCCCTCTCCCATTTCACACCATGGCACAGTACAGGATGCACCAAACTTTCAATATATGGAGAAGAAAAGACGACAAAGATAGTGCAAAAATGTATGTATTTCAAAAAGGAAATCAAGTAATGCACTTCCAGTTAGACAGAAAGTCGGGCGCAGTTAGGCTGCACTTGTGGTGCTGGCTACGGCGACTCTGACGTTGTGCAGCGCCGTAGCAAGTACTGTACATGCAGTCCGTCGCGGAGCCCATAGTAGGCGCGACCGCGCTGCAGAGCGACGGAGAGGTCGCGATCACCGGTAGTTAAAAATTTGTACTTTTTCGTCGATCGCCGATCGCCGCATGACGTCAGCGGCACGTGACCGGGTCAGCCAATGAGGGCAAACCTCTCACGGCCACGCCTCCGCCACGTCGCCCGGTCACCCTCTCTTGTCCCCTGCTACTATAAGCAGGAATCGCTATAGCGACGGCTTACGTCACGCGGTCGCCGTCGCCTGCACTATGCTACTATCTATTCAGAAACAAATTTGGGGTTTTAAGGGTGAATATTCAGTCACTTTCATAGTAGCTCTATATTTTATGGGGTTTTTTTTAAATTATTTTTATTATTTCTGTAGAAGTTTACTGCCCAAATCTGAAATATTATTAATTTATTATGCAAATATGTAAAAAAAAAAAAACTTGTTTGAATCTTTTGGATCTGTAAAACTATTATCAATCTTGGTCACCTATGCTTTGAGAGGGGAAAGCGAGCACTTTTGATAACATAAAAACAGCCGCTTCCTTCGCCTGCCACTTTCCCAGGAAAAATCAACCAATTGTGAGCCAACTCTTCTGAAAAACATCACATGGTCTCTTTGGTTTTGTGTGGGTCACGATCCATTAAGGTGCATGGAAGCTGCTATTATGCTGCATTCAGTCACTGCTAATAGATCATACCGCCATTACCGATGCTTTTTGGCAGTGTGTATTTGCTCACATAACATAATACTGAACAAAAACACCACAATCAAAAATTGATTTTAGCTGTATTGGCAAGATGGCCCTGGCTCCCGCCCCCCCCCCCCCCTCCTTCAGAGCTATTTTATCTAACACCCATGACTGGATCTTTTAGCAGATGCCAGCAGCTAAACAAGCTAGTTATATTTCTCTAACCCAGGGGTGCTCCATTCCAGTCCTCAAGCCCCCCCACAACAGGTCAGGTTTTCAGTATATCCCAGCTTCAGCACAGGTGGCTCTTTCTGCGGCTCAAAATTTGAGCCTCTGTTTGAGCCACCTGTGCTGAAGCAGGGACAGATTGAGCCACCTGTGTGAAGCTGGGATATCCTTAAAATCTGACCTGTTGTGGAGGGGCTTGAGGACTGGAGTTGAGCCCCCCTGCTCTAACCCATTCAACCCATAGAGAGGCCCAAAAAAAAGCATTGCTGTGCAATGTTTTATTCGGGCCCCATAGCAATAAAAGGTTAAATTTGGCAAATACTAGTATGCCAAATACCCATTGTTACTAGTTTTTGGGATGCCAGAAATCTCAAATTAATCCATCTAAATAAGACTGAGGAGACGTGATAGGCGCATGTTGGGCCGACACACTAGCTGGAGGCTGTAATTCAATATATTGCGTGCCGTTTGGACAGTTATTAGGGTAAAAACTCCCATTAAATGTAATGTTAGTTTTTGGCCGATAATGGCCGGAACGTTTGAGACGCCTCACAATAGCAAACAATGCGGGCAACTCCCGGCGTAAATAGTTTCTACATAAATAATTCACGAAACACAAATCTACTGTAGGGTACGTGAAAGCATACAGGCACTTAGGCACGAGGTATGCCCATGTGACACCCGATAAGCCCGGCAGAATCGTAGCCATACTCGTAGCTTCTACATTGTAATGAAACAAACAGAAATACTGTTCGTATTTACAGAGCCCAAGGCACATTTCGAAGCCACAATCTGGCTTCTTGCATTCTAGAGGCCCCAAGCATTAAACGCAGTACCACCCCACTAGAGCAGGGGTGGCCAACACCAGTTCTCAAGGGCTTCTAACAGGTCAGGTATTAGAGATATCCATGCTTCAGCACAGGTGGCTCGGTCAGTGGCTCAGTTAACGACTGATTGAGCCACCTGTGCTGAAGCAGGGATATGCTTAAGGACTTTTCCATGGGATTTTCAAACATGACACGGGAGTAGGTGAATATACTACAGTACATCGTCTTATCATTCTTTTTCATGTTCACTGATCTCTTGCTGTATAAAAAGGAAGCAGGTGGTATAAAAAAAAGGAGGAAAATCTACATGAAGACAATATATTCGATGTAAGCCTCTGCGAACTCATGAATGCTTTATGTTGTTTTTATGAATTGTGTCATCTAAATGCTAAACGGTTGGCACTCAGGAACCACAATCGCTTATGAAATGTTTAGCAGGAGCCAAGCTTGACCAGCTCAAAAGGTGGACTTCCTGCACATGGTGTAAAACCCCTTTAAAAGACATGCTATTTTCATACAAGGAATGAATAGAATCACTGGGTTGATTAACATATATTTGAGGCTACTTATCAAGATCCAACATTTGGGACTTTACTATTAAATAGATGCTAATGTATTTTTTCAATATGCTGTGAGACCGGCTACCTTTTGCTCAGGAAGGTTTGGGCTCCATTCATTTTAATTGGGTGTAAATCTTGCAGAGCAAAGGGAAGATAGATTTGCAGCGTATATTCAATTGGGGACCAGAAGAGGCATTTGGAGAACCAGTCCTTCAGAATCAATATACTGTGCACCCACTTTATCTAGTGAATGTTTTGGGGGATGGAGATATGGATCTGTAGGACTCGTTAAGTGATGCTTACATTGTATTGGGATTTATAAAGTTCTATATCTCTTGAAATTCTATAAATGCTCTCCCTAGTTCTGTATCAATGACATTTACCGGGTCTAAAGAGTGTTAAACCTATCTGCTTAACAGGTATGTGTCAAACACACTGTAAGGAGCATGACTATCAAGCTACTTAGATTTGACAGAAATACAAACCCTGAATAAGGGATCTCTGATGCACATTTTGGGCGCTGGGTAGTTATCCTGCATTGTCTGGGATTTACTAGCAAATAACTCTGCATAATTATTTAGCATTGTGTCAGATATTATATTTTACAGTTATAGAACAGGAATTCATTTTTACAATGTACTAAATGTTAAAAAAAAGTATGTACAGTACCATACATTATGTATCAAAGGAAAAAATCCTATTGTTTTCAATAGGGTTTTTTCTTTGGCCCATATTCACTAAAGGCGGTTAAGATTTAGCACATTGCATTTATTTAAATGGGAGTTAGATCATGCTAAAGCTTAGCACTGTTTTGTGAATATGGATCTAGGATGCAACTAGAGAATTGTTTTGCCCTGATACATAGTGATGTTGCTAACCTTACAGTCTCCGGTACCTGCGCCACCCGCAGTCCCGCGAGCGTGGTACTAGTGGCACCGAACAATTAACACTGCGGGAGGTACCATTCGGTAGCACTGACCGCCAGCCGCAGTGTAATTACGGCAGACACTGTCTTCTGCGCCGCTGACTTGTTTCTCCGACCGCGGCGCGGGAAGTAAGTCTTTCTAGATCAGTAGATCCCATGAATGCCAGGGAGTTGATCACAATCCGGCCACTGAAAGGTTTTTTTCTGGCCGGGTAGAATTTGTGACAGAATGTTTTATAATATTAATAAATATTAATCGTCTAATAGTTCTGTCCATGTTTAAATAAGTCTATAATAATCCACAATGGGATAGCGCTACATGTTCCCGGTTAATTTTGTTATATACGGTATTCTTAGAAATGTTTCATTTTTGTTGTCGCCTTATCCCTGTTATATGGAATTCCCACTGGGAATGTGGAAAATGTTATACAGTAGATCAGGAGCGGCCAACTCCAGTCCTCAAGGGCCACCAACAGGTCTGGTTTTCAGGATATCCCTGCTTCACTCGTTCTGCCTGAGTCCCCTGTGCTGAAGCAGGAATAACCTTAAAACTTGACCTGCTGGTGGCCCTTGAGGACCATCGCTCCTGCAGTAGATCAATGCTCTGTAATTCAACTGATCACATTTCCCTTCTATCAATCTAACCTTGATAAAATATAATGGAGCAAGAGTGAGCAATATTGATCATAAATGCCAATCAATTATATCTTCTGCCAGACACAAGGTAGAAATATGCTCAGTATTCGCCTTCATTCTAACAGTATGCCTTCTGTCTCACCTATTTTGCAGATAAGTAAACCTCAGCTCCAAACCGTCAAAGATCGTTTCCAAGCTTTTTTCAACGGAGAAACACAAATTGTTGCTGATGAGGCATTTATGAACGCGGTCCAGAGCTACTATGAGGTAAGAGGATGACTTTACGAACATACTGTAAGGGGAGATTCACTGATCACTCATGCAGGGTAATGCACCCGAACCCTGAGTTAACTACTATTAAAGTCAATGGTACTTAGCGGGGGGTCGCCGTCCGATACTCCACATCAGTGCTTAGTGAATCCTACTGATAGATCTTGTGCCTGTCGTATTCGCCTGCTGGTTATAGTCAGCAACATGTGAGTGTAGGGCAGGCAATGGAAAACCCATTTACCATATGTATAGTATACAGTCTAATGACATGATTATCATATGTATTAATCAGAGTTTGCACAATATAGTACATTGCAATTAAGTTGTTTATAGGTTAAATGTCATTTTCCTACAGGTTTTTTAATTTGACTATCATTAGTACCTTTATTTCAAGTAACAGAAGACTATTAGCTGATATTCAGTTACCAGCAGGAAGGCAATAAAGAAAACAGCATGGTATCCAGAGCTTAAAAGGCATAGATCAAGTGTCCTCATATGCAGCATATTGTTACAGTGTATGATTTGGCAAATCAGACTACAGTATTATGGTTATAGCTCTGGAATGCAAATATAACATTTGTCCTTATTCTGCTTGGGAGTTAGTAAGTTTAGATTGTAAGCTTTTTGGGGCATTTGCTTTATTTTGAAATTTACAATTGCACTTATTCCCATTGCTTGTAGTTTATTTACTGTGTAATTTTTTTTTTACACACATGCGCACACCAGATTTACGCACTATACACAGACACACACCATGCACACGCACCATACACAGACACACACCATGCACACGCACCATACACAGACACACACCATGCACACGCACCATACACTGACACACACCACGCACAGACACACACCACGCACCATATACACAGATGGGCACACCAGATATAAGCACCATACACATATGCGCACACCATGCACACGCACCATACACAGACACACACCATACACTGATGTGCACACCAGATACACGCACCATATACACAGATGGGCACACCAGATACACGCACCATGCACAGATGTGCACACCAGATACACGCACCATGCACAGATGGGCACACCAGATACACGCACCATGCACAGATGTGCACACCAGATACACGCACCATGCACAGATGTGCACACCAGATACACGCACCATGCACAGATGTGCACACCAGATACACGCACCATGCACAGATGGGCACACCAGATACACGCACCATGCACAGATGGGCACACCAGATACACGCACCATGCACAGATGTGCACACCAGATACACGCACCATGCACAGATGGGCACACCAGATACACGCACCATGCACAGATGTGCACACCAGATACACGCACCATGCACAGATGTGCACACCAGATACACGCACCATGCACAGATGGGCACACCAGATACACGCACCATGCACAGATGGGCACACCAGATACACGCACCATGCACAGATGGGCACACCAGATACACGCACCATGCACAGATGGGCACACCAGATACACGCACCATGTACAGATGGGCACACCAGATACACGCACCATGCACAGATGTGCACACCAGATACACGCACCTGCACAGATGCGCACACCAGATACACGCACCATGCACAGATGCGCACACCAGATACACGCACCATAAACAGATGTGCACACCAGATACACGCACCATGCACAGATGGGCACACCAGATACACGCACCATACACAGATGGGCACACCAGACACACGCACCATGCACAGATGCGCACACCAGATACACGCACCATGCACATATGCGCACACCAGATACACGCACCATGCACAGATGTGCACACCAGATACACGCACCATACACAGATGGGCACACCAGATACACGCACCATGCACAGATGGGCACACCATATACACGCACCATGCACAGATGGGCACACCAGATACACGCACCATGCACAGATGGGCACACCAGATACACACACCATGCACAGATGTGCACACCAGATACACGCACCATGCACAGATGGGCACACCAGATACACGCACCATGCACAGATGGGCACACCAGATACACGCACCATACATAGATGCGCACACCAGATACACGCACCATGCACAGATGGGCACACCAGATACACGCACCATACATAGATGCGCACACCAGATACACGCACCATGCACAGATGGGCACACCAGATACACGCACCATGCACAGATGGGCACACCAGATACACGCACCATCCACAGATGGGCACACCAGATACACGCACCATGCACAGATGGGCACACCAGATACACACACCATGCACAGATGTGCACACCAGATACACGCACCATGCACAGATGGGCACACCAGATACACGCACCATGCACAGATGGGCACACCAGATACACGCACCATACATAGATGCGCACACCAGATACACGCACCATGCACAGATGGGCACACCAGATACACGCACCATGTACAGATGGGCACACCAGATACACGCACCATGCACAGATGCGCACACCAGATACACGCACCATGCACAGATGCGCACACCAGATACACGCACCATGCACAGATGCGCACACCAGATACACGCACCATGCACAGATTGGCACACCAGATACACGCACCATAAACAGATGTGCACACCAGATACATGCACCATGCACAGATGGGCACACCAGATACACGCACCATACACAGATGGGCACACCAGATACACGCACCATGCACAGATGCGCACACCAGATACACGCACCATGCACATATGCGCACACCAGATACACGCACCATGCACAGATGTGCACACCAGATACACGCACCATACACAGATGGGCACACCAGATACACGCACCATGCACAGATGGGCACACCAGATACACGCACCATGCACAGATGGGCACACCAGATACACGCACCATGCATAGATGGGCACACCAGATACACACACCATGCACAGATGTGCACACCAGATACATGCACCATGCACAGATGGGCACACCAGATACACGCACCATGCACAGATGGGCACACCAGATACACGCACCATACATAGATGCGCACACCAGATACACGCACCATGCACAGATGGGCACACCAGATACACGCACCATGCACAGATGGGCACACCAGATACACGCACCATACACAGATGGGCACACCAGATACACGCACCATGCACAGATGGGCACACCAGATACACACACCATGCACAGATGTGCACACCAGATACACGCACTATGCACAGATGGGCACACCAGATACACGCACCATGCACAGATGGGCACACCAGATACACGCACCATACACAGATGTGCACACCAGATACACGCACCATGCACAGATGGGCACACCAGATACACGCACCATGCACAGATGGGCACACCAGATACACGCACCATGCACAGATGGGCACACCAGATACACGCACCATGCATAGATGGGCACACCAGATACACACACCATGCACAGATGTGCACACCAGATACATGCACCATGCACAGATGGGCACACCAGATACACGCACCATGCATAGATGGGCACACCAGATACACACACCATGCACAGATGTGCACACCAGATACATGCACCATGCACAGATGGGCACACCAGATACACGCACCATGCACAGATGGGCACACCAGATACACGCACCATGCATAGATGGGCACACCAGATACACACACCATGCACAGATGTGCACACCAGATACATGCACCATGCACAGATGGGCACACCAGATACACGCACCATGCACAGATGGGCACACCAGATACACGCACCATACATAGATGCGCACACCAGATACACGCACCATGCACAGATGGGCACACCAGATACACGCACCATGCACAGATGGGCACACCAGATACACGCACCATACACAGATGGGCACACCAGATACACGCACCATGCACAGATGGGCACACCAGATACACACACCATGCACAGATGTGCACACCAGATACACGCACTATGCACAGATGGGCACACCAGATACACGCACCATGCACAGATGGGCACACCAGATACACGCACCATACATAGATGCGCACACCAGATACACGCACCATGCACAGATGGGCACACCAGATACACGCACCATGCACAGATGGGCACACCAAATACACGCACCATACACAGATGTGCACACCAGATACACGCACCATGCACAGATGGGCACACCAGATACACGCACCATATACACAGATGTGCACACCAGATACACGCACCATGCACAGATGGGCACACCAGATACACGCACCATGCACAGATGGGCACACCAGATACACGCACCATGCACAGATGTGCACACCAGATACACGCAGC
Organism: Ascaphus truei; assembly: GCF_040206685.1. Classification (NCBI taxonomy): domain Eukaryota; kingdom Metazoa; phylum Chordata; class Amphibia; order Anura; family Ascaphidae; genus Ascaphus; species Ascaphus truei. The sequence continues at coordinate 34,364,806 of NC_134499.1, forward strand.
ATACATAGATGGGCACACCAGATACACACCATATACAGATGGGCACACCAGATACATGCACCATGCACAGATGTGCACACCAGATACACGCAGCATATATAGACGGGCACACCAGATACACGCACCATACACAGATGGGCACACCAGATACACGCACCATACATAGATGCGCACACCAGATACACGTACCATATACCCAGATACACGCACCTTATCCAGATGCACACACCAGATACACGCACCATACACAGATGCCCACACCAGATACACGCACCATACACAGATGCACACACCAGATACACAAACCATACCCAGATGCGCACACCATACAGAGACATACCAATGTACAATAAACACGCACACCATATACATATGTACATAAATACCACATACGCACAGACCATACACACACTAGATGCATGCAGCGTGAACAAACACTATATATGTCTCAATCACACACATCACACATGTACTGTGCACCACACACATACCATGCATGTATTATATACATATACACACACAACATATATGCACCATATACATATAGAGGTAACACGTTATTTCCTCAGTTGCTGTGTTACAACACACAAGTCAGAGTAATAGTGTACGTTACATGCACCTTTTACATAAGGTGTATACATACATACATACATACATACATACATACATACGTGTTTCGAAAAAAATACAAGCAATCGCAGGACTTGGAAAAAATGCAAAGCAGTAATTTATTTAATCAACGTTTTGGTTTATACTGTACATACATAAGCATTTCTCAAGAAAACTCAATAAGCAGAAACATTGAGCATAAGTTACTATTTTGCATTTTTTCAAAACCTGTGAGTGCCTGCATTTATTCTACTTTTTGATTATCCAATTTGTTTACAGGTGCATCCAGGCATGAATGAACCGAACTCAAATCATATATACATGTATACACCTCCCCCCATATATACACTCACACACCATATTATACAACTATATACACACCAACACACCATATATAATCTATATACACATGTCGACTGCTTACCTGCGGCGGTGATCCCCGGCGTCTCCCGGTCTTCTCCTTCATGATCTTTAAAATCATGTTTTTCTCCTGCAACACTATTCAAAATGGCCGTGGGGTGTCATATAACGCCCCGTTGCCATGGCAATGCAGCGTTGCGGCCATTTTGAACAGCGCTGCAGGAGAAAAACACGATTACTTGATTTTAAAGGCGACAAGACAGCAGAAGGCCGGGAGACGTCGTCAGGACCCAGCAACCGGACCCCACCGCACGTAAGTGTCGTGGGGGGGTGGGGGGGTGTGTGACTTATTTTGAGGGGAGCTGTGGATTTTGGACAAGTTTGTCGGGCCCTGTATATATATATATATATATACAGTAGACAGATAGATACGATAGATAGATACGATAGATTCGATAGATGAAACCTGAATTAGTTCATTTTTCCTCTTGACACGTTTGTTTGCTGCGGTCACAGATAGAATAAGCCAGGCTCCGTTTGTTCATATAGCTATGCATAGTAATCACAGATCATTGTAATTCCATTCACCCCAGGTCTTCCTGAAAAGTGACCGGGTCGCCAGAATGGTGCAGAGTGGGGGGTGCTCTGCCAACGACTCCCGCGAAGTATTTAAAAAGCACATCGAAAAAAGGGTGCGCAGCCTCCCCGAGATCGATGGCCTCAGCAAGGAGACTGTCCTGAGCTCCTGGATGGCAAAGTTTGATGCCATTTACCGCGGAGAGGAGGATCCCCGTAAGCAACAGGCGAAGATGACGGCCAGTGCAGCCTCGGAACTCATCCTCAGTAAGGAGCAGCTGTATGAGATGTTCCAGCAGATTCTGGGAATTAAGAAATTTGAACATCAGCTTCTGTACAATGCATGCCAGGTAAGAACTCATATATGATTCATCATGATTGCTCTATTCCTGTGGGCCAGTTTAATCTTTAATGTCAAAACTGTACCTGAACAGTGCATCTATCAAACTGCTAGTACATATGTATATACTTTGCTTATTTATCAAGAGATTTCCTCTGAATACAAAAGCCCAGATCATTTAAAGGGCACGAAGCTTTAGCACGCCTGTACTCCCAGCTCTGTGGCCGGGAGCTGACGCATGCTAAAGTTTGGCACTCTTTCGTGGATCTGGGTCGAGGGAGAAAAAGAAAAATGAAACGTTTTCAATTATAATGTGTTGTGCGTTAAAGACATATTGTACAACCTTCAAAGTCAAAACGAGTTTGAATATTTGAATAATATAACCAGTACAAGAATAAATATACGTACTTGAGTAGTTAGTTAGTCAGCTAGAGACACTGGTTGGAGGCAAGTGCAGAAATCTTGCAAACTCCCCAGTTAGGGATCTCTTCACTTAAGGCTTTTAACAAAGAAAACATTGTGAGCGCAAACTCTTTTACAATACCGCTTGTAATTAAGACAGTTGTTGCATTATGTTCTTGGATTTTTTTTTGCGCTTGTTTTACAAATGTATTCATTGAACCTTGTGTGGTATAGGCTAGAGCAGGGGCGCGTAAACTTTTTTTGCTGCGCCCCCCCTGGCTGCTCTCCTCCTTATTGCGCCCCCACCCCTTTCTTACCTCCTGCGGCGTCATGGGGTCGTGTGACGTCATGTGAACCGCGGCGTCATTTGACATCATGTTACCGTGGCAATCGTGACGTCACATGACGCTTTGATTTGCCGCCGCGTTGCCATGGTAACGCATCCTGGAGCCGGCTGACCCATGGTAAGTAAAGGTTGCAGAGGCCTCGCGCGGCCCCCCCCCAGCATTTAACTTAAATGCCTGGGGGGAGAGTGCGGGACTTCTGCAACTGCCCGTGCCCCCCAAAAAAATCTCGCGCCCCCCCAGTTTGCACACTAGAGGACCATAACACTTCAGGCAACACAAACATCCCACTGACATTTTCCCCTACACAGAACGAGCTTATCACAAGAGAAGTAATGTAAGCCATATATCCAGATACTGTGAGATCTTATCATACTCGCATGTAGATATTCCCTGCCTTTCACCATTATCACTTAGCATGGAGTTCTTCCACTGCAGCAAGGGATTCTGGGAAATGACATGCAAATGTGCACACAATGTGTCACCTATTGCCTGTATGGTGTGTTTGTGTGTGTGTGTGTGTGTATGTATATTATATATATGTATATATATATATATATATATATATATATATATATATATATATATATATATATATATAAATAATTAGAAAATTATTTTGAAGGAGACTCCCTCTTCTAATTGAAATGGATTATTTCAGGGGAAAACATCATGGGAAGCGTTGTAGGCTGTCAGATCCCTATATTTTAACACCCCACATCCCTGCACATTTCCTGTCAAGTAGATCAGATTAAGTCCCGTTCGTCTTTAGCAATATTTTAAAGACCCACACACAATAAAATGATAGATTTCATGAACCTTCACCATGTAAAATGAATCTTCATGGTATGCTCACTTGGTGTATGGAAGGAATATACCATTACAAATTCAACACGTTATAGAAGCCACATTGATTTCTGCGAATTACCTTTTACATTTGGAGCTTTTTAAAAGTGGCTAATACGTGACATTTCATGCATAAAAACTGAAAATGAATTTGTCTAAAAATATATAATTGCATTTACATTGAATCTCTTGCGTACCCTGACTATACCAAGGATTTTACCTTGAAAGGAGCCATATATTTTGATTGCAAATCATGGCATTTCAGAAGCAGTCAAGCTTTTACACCCTATTTATAAGCATGCATTATTTATGGCTATTTCAGCAATTTAGAGGGAGAGCATGTGAGAAGTACACAACTGTTAAAGATTGATTGCAATGTTAGGTTTGAAATGTGAACTGTGTCGAAAAGAAATATTGATACAGTTAATCATATGTGGATATATTGTAGTGCTGTTTTAAATGTTAAAAAGTCCCAAAAAAGATACGTTATGTACAGTATCTGCAATGAGTAAATAACTGAATTAAAACAATTAAAAAAAACACCATCAAAATACTGTACAAATGTACTGTTGACTATTTTCTGCCTTGAGTATATCTGTATAGACATTTAAGGTTAAACATTTAATCAGTCCTGACTTTGGGGGTCATTCATATAGGGCAGGGGTGGCCAACTCCAGTCCTGAAGGGCCACCGACAGGTCAGGTTTTAAGGATTTCCCTGCTTCAGCACAGGTGGCTCAATCAGTGGCTCAGTCAATGACTGAGCCACTGATTGAGCCACCTGTGCTGAAGCAGGGATATCCTTACAATCTGACCTGTTGGTGGCCCTTGAGGACTGGAGTTGGCAACCCCTTCTCTATAATAACTTACTTATGGGTAAATTCTATATAGTCCAAACTAGCCGTTCAAGACACTGGCCTGAACGGCCACTTCGGACCATATAGAATTGACCCCTTAAGTCGTAATCATTTCAACATTCCAAGATGAAGACTTTAGCCAATATTTCCTAAGCGCTGCTATTACACAAGATACCTTTCAGCCCAATTAAAACAGCAATACAGGTTTCGCTTTATTTTTAATTTTTATTACAGGATTAAAACAGGGGATCTTTGTTAATTTCAGTTCCGGGGAGATCCTGCTTCGAGCGATACTTACCTCCAGTAGGGGGGCCGGTAGCGCTGTAATCATGGCAACGTTTAAATGTCCTGCGTCACACCACGTACTCCAGCGCGGCTTCCTATTGGCCAGCGCGACACAGACATTTAAACTGAGAACAGATGGCAGCCCCCCCTACGGAGGTAAGTATCTCTGGAAGCAGGGGGTCCCCGGAGCTGAAATTAACACAGTTAAATTCACCCTGCTTCAATCCTGTAATCATTTTATTGATTGACTGATTTTAAATGAAACCCTTATTGCTGCTTTAAGTATATAAGCCATGAGGTATCACCTGGCTTTGGTAACTGTTGCATTAACATGGCCCTATATCTCAGTCTGAAGTTAGAAGTCCACATTATTCAGACTTCCCCGTCTACTAGCCAAAATCCTAATCTGAGTGTAAAAGATGAATACATGAAGTCCTAATGCAGCATTCCCCCCTCCTTTTTACAGGATGGGAAACAGGGGGGGTCCTTCAGAGCTGAAACACATTAATATCATCTCCAAGTACCCCCCAGTTACCAAGACACTTACCGGTGAAGTTACCGGTACCACTTTCTATCTACATGGGTCCCGGAGCTGAAAGTAACAAATTCCCCGTGGTTTCTATCCTGTAAATAAAGGGGGTGGGAGAATTAAGCAGTGTGGATTGCTGCTTTAATATCTCACCGCAGAAAAAGTATCTACACGGCTACAAAGTGATGGAAGAAATGGCGGTGCCCAGCAAATGCAAGGGCTGAGGTGGCACCTCCTTCCGTTTTGTATCATGTGTTAAGTACACTTTTTTAATCAAAATTTGCTTGCAGTCCAGCCTTCATTCTATTTGCTGTGCACTGCCATTTCTCCCTTTACTTCTACTGCTTCACGTGGCAGGGAGCTCGCCAACGCAACTTCCAGTGGCAGTGTCCGTGAGCGCTGTGATATGGAAGAGGGAGTGGTTCAGTGAGTAACGACACTGGTTCTGTAACAACCTCCGTACACTGAGTTTGAATCAGGTGGAGCCTGGTTCAATTCCTGGTGTCGGCTCCTTGTGACATTGGGAAAGTCACTTTATCTCTTTATCTTTATAGATTCTAAGCCCAACTGGGCAGGGGCTGTATCTGTAAAAATCCCTATATACTGCGCACTATACTGTGATTGTGAAGTTCTTTCAGCCCCATTGGGAGAAAAGTGCTATATGAAAAAACGGTATTATATACCTGTTATGATGTGGGAAACACTTGACTACAATATTAGTAGCATTATTAACCTTTTATCAAAGGTTTGCTGTTGTGGGAAGGTGGGTGACGTGATTCCTGAGACCTCACCGGTTTCCAAACCAGGGTGCCCTGGGTATATGCCATACAGTATGCTGAATGCACACTTTGCTAATCAGACCTCTTCAGGTCGCTCACGTCAAAGCCGACTCATAATTATCTTCAACCACAACGGAAGGACGCACTTACCTTGTTCAGTTTTTCTGAACGCAGCGTTCGCGCATGACTGTCTTCATGGGGGAGCTTCCACTATTAGAGTTTTCGGAGCACTAATATTGGACCGGTTCCGCTCTCTTGTCAGCGCTGCTACAAATGTGTCTACTGCAGCCTGCAATTACTCAGAGCTGACTCCGTATATTGCAGTAGCATTTATTTTCATCTGCGTGAAAAGGGGAAACACCGCGCCAGATGTTCGTGCTAAACTAAACAAAAGCAACAGATTACCCTACGGTTTTAATATGATATGTGCATCATTAAGGCCTTCTTTGACTTTCATTGCTGCATCAATATTTGTATATAAATTGCTAATTTGTCGCTATCATGCTGTATTGTTTCAGTCATACAGTAGTCTGCCTAAGATAACATATTTGATTTTTTTTTATCTAAGATGCTCTGCCGCTGTCTGGAAGTAGAATGGTTGCAAGTGAATCAGTTAGATTAGTGAGGACTGATTCCTATGTCATCTGTGCTAATTACAATCATAGTTTTAATCTTTGTCGCACTAACCTGATTAAGATATCTGTTGCCTTGTGTTGAACATGAATAAAATATTCCCTCTTCAGTGTTATTCGTTTATGGATATGCAACAAGTTTCGCCGATTTTACTATTTGTTTGCAATACAATTGTATTTTATCAGTCTCTATGTTAGTGCTTACCAGGCAGGAGAGATAACTTCACTTTATGTTTTCTACAATTAAAATGGATTTGACCTTAATCTATAAAAACAACTTTGATTTTCCATTTATATTGCATTATGCAAATATATAAATTGTGTGGGAGCATTTCACCTTCCAAAAAAGTTCATCTTTAGAAGCGTCTCGGGCTTTCTGCATAGTATACAGTATGTCTCACAGGATAACATTATATGGGTTGTTTAAAGGCTAGTGCAATTCCAAGTGCAATAACAGTGCACTAAATGCTTGTAATTTCTCATAACAATGTCGTGTCCTGGCTTTGTGCGTGTTTGGGGAATTTTCTGAACATGTGAGTGAGTAGCAAGCTTTAGCATAACGAAGTTACAGCATGAAAGGGAAACAGCTAGGAATTAACTTCATTATAGAGTGCTCTGTATCAACACATTGAAATCAGTGCAGGCTTTGGTATTTTCACCAAAACTTCATGTTACCACAAGACATGCAATGTTCTAAAAATGCTAAATTGTGTTAATACACTGTAAGGGGGTCACCCCGGTTCCCCTGATCTTCCTTTGCCCCCTGCCTTACCCCTGTGGCAGTGGGGGAAGGGGACGGCGACTTCTCCCGGCGGGCACCGCCATCTTGGTTGCGGCACGAGGTTCGCGCAATGCGCAGAGGTTGGCCAGGGTAGCGGTGGCCATCGCCAGTGTGCCGGAGCTCTGGGAGGTTGCGCAGGTGCAGTTAAGTGTAGCGGCGGCCATTACAGCGTCGCACATGGGCAGTAAAGATCGCGCACGCGGTCCCCATAGGAAAGAGCTGTGCCAAGGACTACAATTCCCAGCAGCCTCTGGGGACTGCACTTTCACCCTGGTCACAGGCAGCATTGCAGCCAATTGAGCTGGCAGATTCTCATGCTGCAGAGTTGCAACAATGTTGTGTGCAGACAGGGTTTTTGTCAGTTGCAGCTGGGAATCAGCGGGGAAGGAAGGGTGTAGGGAGCAAGTGAAGCTCCTGCACCAGGTAACGTTCCCCAGGTCCCAGACAGGCCCCAACTCCCCACTAGGTTAGTGGGTAATTAATAGGGACGGCCCCAGGTTAGGGACCCTGCCCTTAGGTTCGTGTGTGTGTGCGTCTTGTCAGTGTCACGGCTGTCAGTGCTGTGAGTGCTGACAAGAGGGCATTGTGTGTGTGTGCAGCACGTTTGCTGCAGGCACCAAGTAGGTTGCAGTACGTTGCTGCAGGTGTTGGGAGTAGTAGGTAGGAGTTAATCAGAGGGGACCCGGGTGGTACGGGAGAGGTAGTGTGGGTGCAGGGGGTCAGTGACCCACCTGCATAGGACAGGCTACCCCGTAGACCCCTATGAGTTTCCCCTGAAGCCACTTAAGGTTCCTGTGCTGTAGGGATGGCCTATAGCAGCAGCGAACATCACCTTTACTGTTAGTGTGAGTTAGGGACTCCGCAGATGCTGTGCGTTCGTCCAGAGGGTTGGGCGCCGATCATCATCGTTGCTGCCGAGGCCATCCGGGTGGGATCGCCCCGGATGGTAGTTCCTGTGTTCACCCGTCATCGGATCCTTTTCGAAGCTCCGTTGCAGGCCTGAGCAGCAGGTAACCCTTATCACCAAGTGCACCAACGATCCTATTAGTCTCATTAGTGACTGCGCAGTCACACATATCCTCTCTCTGTAAGAGTGCGGGACATTGTGTGGGGATTACTGGACACGGGGTGGGATCACCCGGTGTAGGTGGGAGCGTCCTGCGAGACGTAGTATTCAGTGTCTCCTCTAGAGAGGGACACCTGCTGATTATTGTTCTGTTGATGTTATCTGTTTCCTATGCTCACAAGTAAAGGTATTGGTTATTATACATACTGTGTGCTGAGTATATGTATGTGTCCTGCGAGGAACAATTCCCGCTCTGCTGGGAACCATCGCAGGTTTGAGGCGCTGCACTGAGTACAGGGTTACTCATAATATACTTGCCCCATGTTCCCCGTGGCAGAAGCTCAGCCCTCCTGTGAGCCTAAGGCCTTGCCCCCGCTGCATGCTGCAGCGTCCGCTGTGGCGGACGCTGCGCTCACCAGAGCCCTCCCCGCAACGGCGCCGGGCCTGCTGCGAGGGGGGGCCGCAGCGCTCGCGCGAGAGCTACTCCTGCTCTCAATAGAATTGAGAGCAGGAACTCGCGTCGAGCGGCTAGGCACGCCCCCCGGCGGTTCAGCCAATGAGGGCGAACCTGCCGGGTGACGTCATGGCCGCGCCCCCATCACTCCTCCGGCACGCCCCCCCCCGGTCTCTGCTCCTGCAGTGAGCTGCAGACCAGGGAATCGCCGGAACGCGCAGCCGAAAGCGCGGGCGCGCATTAGAGCGCCGTGACCGGGGCCTTAGCCTAACAGGTAAAGCACCACACCTGGTAACAGTAGGCTCTCCGCACTCACACCATATCTGCGATTGGGTGGGGGGGAATACCCGTTACAACACAAAGACGGGTAACACACGTTATCAATTTTACCATAAAGATGTAAAAAAAAAAAATGCATATACACAATTACAGCTGTACACAGAGTTGGATGTATATTTTTATTTATATAGCACTAACAATATACAGTATGAGGTGTTTTGTAAAAGAGACCATAGTACTCAGGGAATTATAATACAATAAGTGCAAGAAATATAAAATCAGATAATAAGAAAAGGAAACGCCTGCCTCGGAGAGCTTACAATTTTAACTTAAATACATTTCACAGTAATATTTAGCAAGGAGTAGAAGGTCAAGGGGTATCCACTACAAAGGACTAATCCATAGAGCATAAATCTTCAAGGACCCAATATAGCAGAGTGGGTTTGGTAAATAGAATGGCCTGTGAGTCACTCTTAACCACATGTAAAATTATTTCCTCATGGTAGCTTACACAGTCCAAGTTATTCAACTATGGTGGTCAGACATAAAGATATATAATCCTTACCCACTTCTGCAGTCTCTAGGGGTCCACTGTGGCGTGCCAGCCATGAAGGTAATCCAGATACAAGTAGAAAAAAAGAGCAAATAACGCATTTATTATTTTTTAGAAAAACATTGTGGGTTCACTATTGCATCATCCAGGGAGGATGTACACATTTCTTGAGCAATGTGATATCCATAGGTATGGCACATTGCTAAACATATTTGAAGAATTTTTCTTCCATGTACAATATCTATTATGTCTTTAAGGTGTTCTATAGTTATAAGCAGTGGTCGACAAATCACCAAAAAATCTACTCGCCGAACAAAAAAATCTGCTCGCCACCTAGTACCACACGTGTGCTGCTTGGGCCAATAGGAGCTCGCCACGATGTTAAATCCACTCGCCCGGGGCGTGCAAATGTATAGGTTTGTCGAACACTGGTTATAAGGATATCACACTGCTCTTTTTGGAATGTATGTATCATTTTTTGTAAAGATAATGATATAGATGATTTTCGATGCACATATTGTATTTTATTGTATATGTTTTCACTGTGGGACGTGGAGCAATAGGGGGGTTTTCTACCCCTGGTATTTATAGTTGTTACGCTTTTATACCCTATAGTGTATTAATTAGCATGGGTTTTATGTTTATATAAGGAGCGCTATTATACACTACTATGTCCTCCTTACCACCCAGGGCCGTCAGGAACGGCGCCGATCAGGAACGGCGCCGATCAGGGGGGAGTGTTGCCTACTCATTCCAGTCTCTGATTGGCTGAGGAGTGGCACCTCTACACCTATGGGTAGCCTGTAGGGGCGTGCCTTGGGGGCGGAGAAGTGTTATGTCATCTCAGACATAGTAATACACCCATCGGGAGCCCTTCCCTTTGGTGCGCATGCGGGGGGCGTGTCTACCTGCCGATGCTTGGTCGGCGACGGTGGCGCCTCGCGTGACGTCACGCGCATGCGCAGTGATTTGTGGGCCGAGTTTTTCATGTGATTGAAATTTTCTTATCAAGTGAGGGGTATATAAGACGCCCCGGTTGCTCTATGTTCCACACTCTTTGATAAAGGACCTACCCGTCCGAAACGCGTAGGAGGTTATTTGTTACCCCCCCCCCCCCGGGGTGATGTTTTTTTATCAGATATGTTCTGAAATAAATGGATTTTTATCTTCTCACCACCTGACTCCCTGGCAGTGCGCTGTTTGCTCTTTTTTTCTTTTTTTTCCCACAGTAATATTTAGCCTACAGACCTTTTTCTAATCATATGATATATGTGGGGCAGATAACAAGGTAAATTAGTCATAGGGATTCTAATTGAATTATGTTTGTGCTATTTTGGGATATATACTGTAGAGAGATAGATAAATAGATAGATTCTGTAGATATATTCAATGGCTTTTTAACCAATAAGACACAGTATATAAAGTGCAGTATTATAAATTGGTGTAATTTCTTCCATGTTTGTGTTCAATAGCATTATGCAGATATTGAAAAATGGGTTAATTTCATTAAGAAACCAACTGCATTGTTTTAGTCATTAGCTGCATTACAGCCTTTGATAAGCTAATTGATATTATGGAGAAAAATAAAGATCTAGAACACTCAGCTTTATCGTCATTGAATGTGCTGTTTCCGTTACAGTAAATGTATATGATAATATTTGTTGTTTCAACCACAAACTTATTCAGCTGTGGTAATACAATAATACATACTACCTTAAAATAACATTTCCATCTGCAAATGCACAATTAAATCAACGAATTCACGAGGAAAAGCTCTAAAATATTTTTCAATATTGTAAAGCTGAATTATTTTTGAATTCGGGATATATTCACAGAAAATGTGGGGGTACAAACGTACTTGCTTTGGGACATTTAACAAACAATAGAGCGGGGGGAGGGGTAACTCCAGCACTCAAGGGCCACCAACAGGTCAGGTTTTCAGGCTGTACCTCTACAGCACAGGTGGTTCAATCAGTGGCTAAGTCTTCGAAGGAGCCCCTGATTGTGCTACCTGCGCTGAAGCAGGGATATTCTTAACACCTAACCTGTTGGTGGCCCTTGAGGATTGAAGTGTGGTACCCCTGCAATAGAGGATACGTTTTGTAGAATAACTGAATATATTGTTCACAAGATAGAAAAGCCTAAATTCTCATTTGGGAAGATTGACATTAATAAAACATTAGGATGGGACTGACATCCAGTTCTGCATATGTTAAAGCAGCAATTCTCACCAAATGGATATATCCATTTGGTGAGAATAATAATTAATATAATAAAATTGTATATATACAGTATATATATATATATATATATATATCAAATGTTATATTATTTTATTATTTATTTATATTTATATTTTTATATATACGATATATATATATATATCTATATATATATCTATATATATATATATAGATATATATATATATATATCTATATATATATATATAAATTAAAAAAAATTAAATCTTACCTGAACTGGGGGACCCCGATCTCATCCATGGTCCCCTGACATCCGGACAACCTCCGGTCCCGGTGATATTTGTAGATTTTTTTGTGCTGGTTTTGACACAATAAACTACAAACGTGGTCACGGGGACGCCAGTAGAAAGCTTTTTTTATTGGCCGCTCTGCTGAGCCCTGACCTCACAACCATTTTGTCTCTATCGGGAACATATTCTGTCCAGTGCCAGAGAATGGATCCCAAGACATAACTAATATTAATATATGCATCTCAATTTTCAGTGGTACTGCATGTTCAGTAAATAAAATCTTCCTTAGCAGTGGCCAACCTGAAACATTTGTGTCACATTTCAAAATGCCGGCATTTCAACTGCATGTAATAACAATTGGGAAAGCCAAATTAGTATAATATTATTTTTTCCCCGTGCCCCTCCAGCTGGGACAAGACTCGGTATGATATTGGCGAATTGACACACAATTGTTATCCAATTCTCCCTGACGCTAACCCAAGCAGAGAGGGGGGGGAAATCAACTTGAGATTTATCAAAGAAACCATTTTTTTTGTTTGTTTGTTTAAAGCAACAGGACTTTGGTAACCCAGATGTTGACTTTTACATGAATTGGACTGCAGCAGCAGGGAGACTTTGATCAATAGCACAGAAGTGTTGCAAGGATATAGCGCAATATCACCAACTGTGCAAAACAAAAGAATCACTTATGCATAGAGACATACACTAGTTTTGCTGTGTTTAACACTGTAGGTGATAATAAGTTATAACTCAATGGAAACTAGTTTTCGACTGCTATGTCATTACCAGAACTTCCCTGTGTATTTATCAAGTGTGTGTGCTTCTGCTGCCGTTCTAGCTTATTGAACAGCATCTCTTGCTGCACTGATCCCAAATATATTCTGTGTGCAAAAAGAAATGTTCGTAATTCAATGTGATATGTGTGTCTTTTAGAGAGGTTCTATTCAGGTAGAGTGGCATATAATTAAAACATATTCATCATTTAATTACAATGCTTCATTATTATTCAGTGTTTGCATGACAAACTGAACTTTAGAATCCCGACAACAGTTCATTAAAATAGCACACAATACTAATGCTTCATCAAGAAGTATTCATTTGTTGGAATTGCCAAGTATGCTACTGTAAACTGCAGTTGATTAGATATATAGGGGCCCATGCTATAAGCGTTCATAAAAAAAAAATCACCTGTCCATTTAAATCGCCAGTTTTTTGAGCGTTGCTATCCCGGTATTCAGAAAGCCTTGATTACCTGCGATAGCAAAATTCCCAAAACGGGGGTGAGTAGTCGGCGGCGTGATGATCGCCTCTCTGAAAAGGCCTTACCTTGCGATTTCTTTCAGCTGCGGAGAGAGTCGCCGCCCCTGCGCAAATCTCACCCCAAATGAATGTTTTTTTTTTAATAAAAATGTTATGACTAGTGTACGGGAGCAGGGGGTCTCCGGAGCAGAACCACATTGATTTCAGGTCCGGGGACCCCCTGCTTCCCGAGATACAGGCCCCGATATGGAGTGCCGGTATCTCCTATGCATTTTATTCCCACGTTCACGTTCCACGGGCCATTTAAATGCATAGGAGTGTGTCTGTGGCCACCTGAGGACACCCAGACACCGTGGGGACCACCTGAGGACACCCAGACACCGTGGGGACCACCTGAGGACCCCCAGACACCGTCCTCTGGTTTCAATCATGTGGGGGTAGAGGAGTTGCATAGGAGATACCGGCACTCCATAACGGGGCCTGTATCTTGGGAAGCAGGGGTCCCCGGGCCTGAAATCAACACGGTTCTGCTCCGGAGACCCCCTGCTTACGTACACTAGTAATTGGTTTTTTAATAAAAATGTTTTCATTTGGGGCGAGATTTGCGCAGGGGAGGCGGCTCTCTCTGCAGCTGAAAGGAAACGCCGGGTAAGGCCTTTTCAGAGAGGCGATCATCACGCCGCCGGCTACTCGCCCGTTATGTGAATTTTGCTATCAAAGGTAATGGCGATTTTTTTTATTAACGCTTTGTGCGTAGGCCCCACAGTCTTTGGCTAGATTGAGGCAGAACTGTTTTGGTGTTCACAACTCTACAGGTACAACACTATGTAACTACCAAACTGAGACGCTACTGGAGTCAATTGGTATGGATAAAAACTCTGCCCAGCTTGAACCACCCATGAATATGGCTACAGAACCAGATGCAGGTGGTCACCCTAAACTCAGGGAAGAAAGGATCGCCCGACGCAGGGGAAAATACGTGACCAAGCGGTCAGAAGAAAGACTGTGCTTGGGAAAAGTCCACCTTGAGCGATTAAAGAGTGCTGAGCTCAAGCACCTTCTTGAGGAGACATTACTGACCTGGAGAAAGGGCTCCAATCCCAGAGGGGCTAAGGGTTCTCTTCCTCCATACACTCTCATTCGAGCCGCAGAGATATCTCGAGTGAGAGTAGAAGGATGGGCTTTAGCCGTGGCAAGCCTGAGCTTCCCACAAACAGGGGAGGTATGTAACAGGGACTTATCCCTGTTTAAATAAAGCACCCTCGAGTTCTGAGAATCCAGCAGAGAGATAGTTAATTGCAGCCACTCAATTAACTAGTCTCCACCTGGACTAATGAGAGCTCTGTAAAAAGCCTCATGTGAGACACAGGAGAGGGATTCCTTAGCTCACATTTGGGCTGCCAGAAGGAGAGCAGAGAAGCCTGCACACAGATACTGTCTTGAGCACAAAGGGTGTGCTGAGATCAAGACACCCAGAGACCTATATTTCCTTGACACAGAGGACCCAGGAACCTGCCAGAGGCTGACATCGAGGACTACCTGCTTAAGATACTTCCTGAGACTTTGGGGTGATCGGCTGGTAATGGAAATATCCCTCCAGTCCTGCAGATAGGGTCTGGGCAAGTAAGTTAGCCCTTACAAAGGGATAGGGGTTTGTTATTTTGTTGTTTTTGTATGTTTTGCCTGGATAAAGGAACAGGCTCAATAAAGCCAAGATATCATTTCACCCTAAAACAGTCTCCATTTGCATACCTCTGCCCACATCTCTTACAGAGACCTGTGCTTTGTATCTCTGTCCTAGAGGAGACCTGTACTTGGAAGAATTTGTTTATCTATAGGGTGTTGTCTGCATTCTCCTCGCCTGAAACGTTTTCCCCCACACTTTGGAACTGCCTTACAGATGTAGCCAGTGTTATTCCTCCCGCTGGCGTGTCGCTGCAAGACGTACACTCCAAGTGGGAGAAGCTGCCGCCATTGTTTTGAGTCAGCTGTGCATGAGGTGGGAGAGCTATTTCACCTGCAGGAGCGTGCCAATGGGTGCGATGACATTGGCTATTTCTGTATCCGGTATTTCACTGCTTTGTAAATTCGGCCTCTCGTTGGTACAACTCTTTTGCCGCCAGACCCGATTTGTTTAGGGAGTCTACTCAACTGAACTATTATTATTATTATCATTTATTTGTATAGCGCCGACATATTCAGCAGCGCGGTACAATGGGGGTACAGAGAGATGTAAATGACATAAACAGAGTTACATACAAATAAGGACAAACACACGCAATCAGATACAGAAGGTAAGTAGACCCCTGTTCTTGAGAGGTTACACTCCAGAGCAGGGGAGCTCAAACTTTCCCCCCTGCGCACCTCTGCCCTCTCTCCTTACCAGCTCGCGCCCCCTTCCTTCCTTGTCTTCGGCGTCAAGTGATGCCGCGTGGTCACGCGACGCCACGTTGATGTCACGTTGCCATGGCAACATGACCCGCAGCATTGCCATGGCGACGCGTCGCCAAAGACAAGGTAGGAGACATTGCAGAGGCCTCACGCGATCTCCAGGCATTTCATGTAAATGCCTGGGGGACGAGCGCGGGGCCTCTGCAGCTGCAGCACCCCCCTTGAATCTTGCGCCCCCCCCCACTTTGCGTACCCCCACTCTAGAAGGAATAAGGGACAATGCTGAAACAAAAGTTAAAGAGCCTGCTCATTGTGGGATGGAGTATACATCAGGATGGAGTATGGTCACAGCTGGTCCCATTAAAGTTTGGGGGTGTGGATGTTAGGGGTCGTTAAATAGCATGGATATGGTCCTATGAGCAACAAATGGCACATTTCCACTCTCCTGCCATAGTTAATATATCATAAGATCTAATTTCACTAACGTTAGTGTAGGAAACACATTTGCATGTATTCAAGCTTCGTTATATTGAAATGTAATCATTTGCACAGGTTCTGAATGTGCTACAAATGTGGGCTATTTGTGGTCCTTGTTAGGAAACCAAGATAGCACAGAACAACTAACAAATTCTTTGTAGCATCTGTGTTTGTTCTGGTTTTTTTTTTTTTTTTTAAATCTTCATTTCTTCTTGATGCATCTCACAAGGGCAAAAAGTATATAAAGAACATTTTTGCATAATTGGGCTAAAACTACAGAACAATACATGTCGCTAAGTATACATCAGGCCTTTGCCATTTACATGTCTATTTCTCACTGGGGAGAGACAGCGATCATTGCTATAAAATAGAATAGAAATTGGAAAAAAAAGGAGGACTCGCCATACATACTAAAGAGGCAGACACAAAATAGAGCTCCTGGAGGAATGATTGTGGAAATTAAATACTTGTTTCTCCATGCTCAGACAGATTAATTGCAGTGTACATAATCCAGCTGCTGCAACAGCTAGTCTATTAACTATACAACGCTCTGTGGGCCAGGAGGGTAAATATTATACGAGGGGGGAAAAGGCTGGTTTGCATGAAATTCGATGTCCTTCAGTTATAAAATGAGGAAGGCACTTGTGAGAATGGTCTCACATTGACATGCAGGCCGTGCAATCATATTTAAAGAAAGTCGGCAGTTAAACATTACAACTTGCATCTCTTTCTTTTGCTTAGTTAGGGGGGAAAAATTGGTTAGGGGGGGTTAAGGTTGGCAAACAAAACCAATGTTGTAGGTGATATATATATATATATATATATATATATAAAATAAAAAAAGACCCTAATCGGATAAATCCATATACTTGGAGTGGATATCGATTTTCTGAGGAGTGCTGTGGATTTTTCCTTTCTATATGCAGTTGTTGTGCTGAACTGCTGATCCTGGTCCTGCTAATCTAAGGACTGTACACGGTTTCTATCTTGAGTGCCACAATACACACACACACATATACAGTACAGTATGTGTCTCCTTCCCCAGTCCTTGAATTTTTGGTGAAGTATTTCTTCTACATTACTTATTACACGTGCAATTGCCAAAGTGAGCTAAATATAGTTTTGTGTGGTGTGCTTTCTCTTCTTTGTTTTACATATATATAATATATATATATATATATATGTAACGGGTCTTCCCCCACCCACTCGCAGATAATACTGTGGAGGTGTAGGAACATGCAAGGTTACACAGGTCTGGTGCATTACCTGTTGGCTCACAGGAGGGCTGAGCTTCCGCCACGGGGAACCTGGGGTACATACATCTTATACATCTCTAGGTGCAACGCCTCCACCTGGGAGGGATCCCAACGGAGTGGGAGGAGGCCCTCACAGGAAACAACCACACAAAGCGAACGAATGTAAAACAGGACTGGCTTTACTGCATAACCAACTATATATATACACATTAACACAACCGTCATGCGCCACGGCGGACGCTAACCACTCTGGGCGTCACGGCGGACGCTACCACCTCTGGCGTCACGGCGGACGCTAATCACACTAGGCGTCACGGCGGACGCTACCACCTCAGGCGTCACGGCGGACGCTAACCTCCCATAGAGTGCTCCCACCCTGTGTCCAGTAACCCCCACCCAAATGTCTCGCACCCCCAAAGTCAAATACCACTGTGCATGTGTATGTGTGACTGCGCAGCCACTATGTCTGGTGATAGGCCTGGTTGGTGCACGTGAGTTGCAGGTTACCTGCCCGGGCTCCAGCCACGGGTACCGCGATATCACCGGAGATCCGCCCGATCCGACGTTGTCCTCCACACCGCGTTGGGTGAATTCCAGCGCGGATAATATCACCTTAGTCCCAGGGTCTTTGATGGTGTTCTGAGCCCAGAACCCACCTCGCAGGGCCGCACGGCTGTAGCACTGCGTCCCTGACTAAGCTACCAATAAATGGGTCAGTGTCCCTATCTAGGGCCTGTCCCTATTCTCCACAAGCTATTAAGTGGCTCAGGACCTAACTGGGGGCCTGGGGCTGCTGGCCTAATGCAGAGGGTCACTGACCCCTGCATCCACCTCTTAACCCTAGCTGGTCCGGATCCTGACTGCCTCGTCGCTGCAAAACCCCGCGAAAATGTATCTATTCTCTCCCCAGGCAATCCCTCAGCCCTATTGGCTCCCTGGAGTCAGGTGTATCTGCCCCTATGCACCCTGGGGGCTGGCAGACTCATCTCGCGCATGCGCGAGCTATCTGGGCTTCCCGCGCTGGGCTCTGTCACTGCGCATGCGCAACAGCCCTAACATGGCGGTGCCCTGCTCACCGGCCGCCGGGGACCCCAGCAACGCGATCGCGGCCTCGGCAACCAGCCCGATCGCGTCCCCGGCAACCGCCCGACCGCTCCATAGCAACCACCCGACCGCGTCATGACAACCGGCCGCACGCCCACACCGCGCGCTCGCAACGAGGAAGGAGGGGGTGAGTGCGCGAGGGGGGACCTGGCTACATCTATATAATATATATATATATATACAGTGGTTGACAAATCACCAAAAAATCTACTCGCCACACAAAAAAATCTACTCGCCACCTAGTACCAAACGTGTGCTGCTTGGGCCAATATTTACTCGCCCGGGGGTTAAATCCACTCGCCCGGGGCGAGCAAATGTATAGGTTTGTCGAACACTGTATATATATATATATATATATATATATATATATATATATGCAAATACAACTGTATGCTCATCTGCATGTCTTAGGCAGGTCTGCAACCCCGCCTTTCCCCATTATCACCCAGCATACAGCACTTCCACTGCAGCAAGGGATTCTGGGAAATGACATGCAAATGAGCACACAGTGTCACTTTTTGCCTCAAAAACCATTTTTAACATGGTTCCCTATAGTGCTGTATGCTGGGTGATAATGGGGAAAAGCGGGGTTGCAGACCTGCCTTAGACATGCAGATGAGCATACAGTTGTATTTGCATATTTGCTTTCCTGTGGAGGGTTTTTATCACTTTTTTTACTCACCATAACTTAACTCAGTATTATGGTGTATATATATAGTGACAGTCACAGACTGTCTACGTTAGAGAAAGCATGCAGTAGTGTGTCAGTTAACTGCTGATTGCAAAGGCTTTAAAAAGCTATCAGCAGCCAACTGAGCCTTAACCTAACCTGCAAGGACCCCAGTTGGAACAGTTCCCAGGGCTGCTTGAAGCAGGGCCTGTTGTTTGGACCAAGCCCCAGCCTGAGAGGGTCACACAGAGAGACTTCAGGGGTTGTTGCTTACAGAGGTAAAAGAGCTACGTTTTGGTAAAGACCTTAGCTTTCCAATCTGTAGTTAAGGAACTGACACGTATGTTAGTTAGTGCTCCAGAGGGAGCCAGGTATTTTACTTTCGTTCTGTTTTGTGCCCTTTTGTCAATAAACCCGATAAGCAAACCCTACATTTCCTGCCTTCAATTCTGAGAAAAGACCCTGCAAAGTGGCTGAGTTGTCACAAAAAATATATATACATTTCTAAATATATATCATTTAAAATACCAAGGCCACTATTCTATATGCAGTGCAGCCGCTTCTTATCAGCTCCATTTACCATTTACATCGAGCTGAGATGTTCACAGGCAAGAAATAGACCGTTTCACGGCTTATTAAATAGGGGCATCGATGCAATTCCCTGTTTCCCTTAAGAATGGTACACACCATTTAATTGTCTGGAGTAGTAAACTCTACATGGCTAAATGGCTAAATATTAATGGAGTAATACTCAGTTTTTATTTGTATCTCCCCCTCCCATTGAGCCAAACACCTATTTGTAGCTCCAGGGAAACCTAAATGTGAAGTTGCCGGTTTTAAATCTCCCTGAGGGGGATACAAAATGGATTCCAAATCTTGGGCCAATAGGAAGCTGCTACATCGTTGGTCGGCTTCCTAGTGGACAGCCATTTCAATCCCCTTTAAAAACCAGGAAGTAATAATGTTAACCCCCAGTAAACATGTCGGGAAGCTTGGAGTCCCCGGTGCTGAAAATAGTGCGTTTCAGCTCTTCAGGATTCACCGGTTCCAATCCTGTCAAACAAAATGGAGGTTAGTTAGGGTGGACTGCTCCTTTAAACAATGCTGCCTGTTATCACCTTGCAGCACGTGGTAGTAACAGTGTATGCCTTTAAAGGCTTTATGCGCCGCCCCTCCTTTGTGACGCTAAACCAAATAATGGAGACCACACAATGTTGGAAGAAAAGGTCACAGCTTTATTTTAACATCCGCTATTAAAATCCTACCAGCCTGCCCGCCAGCCAAGTATGCTCCATGCAAAATGGGGGGGAGATCCTTGCCCAGACAGCCAGCAATTGGCCCGCTCCCTCCCCCCGCCCGTAGCAAGTGAATGGGGGGGAGATCCTTGCCCAGACAGCCAGCAATTGGCCCGCTCCCTCCCCCCGCCCGTAGAATGTGCATGGGGGGGAGATCCTTGCCCAGACAGCCAGCAATTGGCCCGCTCCCTCCCCCTGCCCAAAAGCACTGTAAAATGCGAGGGGGAGATCCTCATTCAGCCGATGTTGGGCTGCTTCCCTCCTCCTCCCGCCCCTAGGGTCAGCTTAGGCCCAGCCCTAAAGCTGGCGCCCAGCCTTTTACCAGCGTTGATTGGGCATAGGCCGGCCCGGGCCTACAGCCGGCGCCTCCAGCCTGCCGCGCTGTTCTAGGGGCTCCAGCTGAGGGACAGACCCTAAAGTCCTCGCCCTTTCTCCGTCTCGTGAGCTTGGCTGGCGCGGCAGCTCCGCTGTGACGAGGAGACAAACTGCTCCTGTGTGATACAAATCATGTTAATATAACATTCCAAGTTTAATACAATAGCCAAACATTGGGGATGGGTGGGTGGGAAATCCGTTAGCTCTGTCTCTCACCCCTGGGGCCCCACTCTTTATACCCTCTCCCCCCTCCCCCTGCATGGGAGGGGACAAGCAGCCTTCCCACTCCGTGTGGGAAGGGGGAGGGGGGTTAGCCGACCCCCCCCCCTACCAGCTCTCGCCAATCAGGACGTCGCAGCCCTTAAGGAGCCTACGACCCCATGCTGGGGCCTCTGCCTCTTCATAAAGGCTTTATGCGCCGCCCCTCCTTTGTGACGCTAAACCAAATAATGGAGACCACACAATGTTGGAAGAAAAGGTCACAGCTTTATTTTAACATCCGCTGTTAAAATCCTACCAGCCTGCCCGCCAGCCAAGTATGCTCCATGCAAAATGGGGGGGAGATCCTTGCCCAGACAGCCAGCAATTGGCCCGCTCCCTCCCCCCGCCCAAAAGCACTGTAAAATGGGAGGGGGAGATCCTCATTCAGCCGATGTTGGGCTGCTTCCCTCCCCCTCCCGCCCCTAGGGTCAGCTTAGGCCCAGCCCTAAAGCTGGCGCCCAGCCTTTTACCAGCGTTGATTGGGCATAGGCCGGCCCGGCCCTCCTTCCTGACGCCATCTGCTGCGTACCTATCTGTTTGCTATTTTTGACTCCATTAGCCTTCTTTTGGGATCCTAACTTAAAGGGGCACTGTCCCTATCTACAACATAATAAAGCAGAGGGGCCTGGTCTGTGCTAGTATTTTATGAACATCCATATCTACTCTCCCGAGGCTCCTCTCCTCTTATCCTCTGGGAACCTGCCTTCCAGACCCTTTCCCCCTTATATATCCCTTCTGACATCATTATCCCCATGGTAACACAGGCTGGGCCCAGCACACACAATAACCCGCTATAAATTGCTTAAAGTAACCTGGTAACCCCATGAGGGGGGGGCTTTACACTTCTTTAAAAACAACTTATACTGGTATTTCTGCAAAGGAACAAGAAACAAATAAAAACCTACTTAATATTTACTTCCAGCCACGTTTTCCAAGATATAAGGAAAGTGAATGCAGTTTAATAATGAAACACAAAATGATACATGTTTTTAATGTTGCTGAAATCCCCAAAAGGAGAAAAAATACAATTTGCAGCAATGGCCGAAAATGACTTGAGAAAGATGGAAATCTGAAATGCAACGGTACAATTATCTGCAATATGGGAACAGTAGTGTCATTTATCCAGAGAACAGAAAAAAAAGCAAACGTTACTGAGAAATGTGCTTGCAGAAAATGCTATTATAGAAAAATATACTTTACACTTTATTAAATGTGCCATTGAGATGGAAAGAGAAAAACACATTTTGTGTAAGAGTGTTCTGTGAAACTTTATGCATTATAAATAATTTTTTTACCCACAAAACATTATGCATGCCGAGTACCCGAATCCCACCGGAATATTTCTTCTTGTCACAGAATCGAGCTGACCATAAATAAAAACCTGACTCCTGCCGGGAGCTCTTACTAAACATACGTTTAGGCCAGGGGCGGCCAACTCCAGTCCTCAAGGTCACCAACAGGTCACGTTTTAAGGATATCCCTGCTTCAGCACAGGTGGCTCAGTCAACGACTGAGCCACTGATTGGGCCACCTGATTTAGCTATTCATTCTGACTGAGCCACTGGTTGAGCTACCTGTGCTGAAGCAGGAATATCCTTAAAACCTGACCTGTTGGCAGTGGCGAATTTACACATCCGCCGCCCATAGGCATTTACCTTGGTTCCGGTCGGGCGTCCGCCACCTTTGTGCCGCCCTCCTTCAGCATTGCGGCGTCCAATGACACTGCGACGTCACACAGTGACACGTTGCCATGGCAATGTGATGTCGCCACATCATTTGTCGCCATGGCAACACGGCGCCATATGATGTCGCAGCATCATTGGATGCCGCAACGCTGAAGGAGGAGGGCGGCACGAGGGAGAAGGTAAGAACTTTACAGCGGGCCTCACGCTGTCCCCCGGCAATCAGAATGGAAGAGAGCGGGGGTCTCTGTATATGGGGGAAAAGTAAATGAGGGGGGGGGGGAATTTGCCTCCCCAAAATTCCACCACTGTCTGTTGGTGACCCTTGAAGACTGGCGTTCGGCACCCCTGGTTAAGGCTACCTGTTGAAAGGCTAGACCATTTACCGGCACTGAGGCGGGGAACCCTTTCACACAGGACTGCTATTTATTTGTAGAAACGCCAACTGTTAAGCTTTAATGTTACAAGTGCTATTCACTTACTGCCCCATAATGCCTTCCCATGTCCTGCAAACACTGTGTGAGGAATACTACAGGAGAAAAGGACCTGTCCTGATGTTTATTACTCTAGATTATATTTTCTCTTAGTGTAGGGCAGGGGTCTCAAACTCAGTCCTCAAGGACTACCAACCGGCCAGGTTTTATGGATATCCCTGCTTCAGCACAGGTGGCTCAATCAGTGGCTCAGTCTTCGATTGAGCCACCTGTGCTGAAGCAGAGATATTCATAAAACCCAACCTGTTGGTGGCCCTTGAGTACTGAGTTTGAGACCCCTGGTTTAATGAGTTTGAGGCCTGCAAGTATAAATGAGGTATGTTCATTTTCAAGGAGTGTCCCCCCCCCCCCCCCGATCATGAAGTGCCGGTTTAAACCAGCTTCATAATATGACGATGCTTTACATAAGCAGCGTTTAAAATGTCCTCTTTGTGAAGGTGCCTATGGTCTGTGCTACAACACCAGGGGTGAAGCACTCTTTCACAAAAAAAAACAAAAAACAATGTTTCTTTGACAATGAATAAGAAACCGTCGTCCCTGACTCCCTGCAGACAACAGCGCAGGGACCTGTAGGTTTTGAAAATGGCTGATTGTTGTGCAGACTCTCGCTGTGCTTTATCTCAGCGTGATCCTGTGATGCTTCCCAGTGAGACTCTATGTACCTATCTTTGATCACTTTCCAGCTCTGCGGTACTTCAATAATAACCACAGCAGCTGGACACTATAAATACCATTACCATTTCAATATGCGTTTTTCCTTCAGGGTCATCGCTGGGTTAATCTGTCTTTTTTTTTTAATTATAGCTTGAATGACTAGTTTAAGAATGAAGTCCGCCCCACTTGCCTTTATATTAAACACTGCACTAATGCTTCGAGAATATTCTTCCCAGGATCTACCATTGTCCCTTTTCCTTGGACTCTTTTTTTTGTCCTTTTTAACCTCCTCTCGTATTAGGAGGATCCCAGCGTCCCTTTATAGCTGGACCAACCCTCCCAAAGGTGGGATTCTTTAAAGTCCAACCACGGTGCATTCGAGTTGTTCACGACATGATTAGGAATCCTTTTTTTTTTTTTTTTTTGCGTGTGTTAAAACCATAAGGACATCTCAAAATATTTGCAAACAAAATGACCAATTAAAAGTGTCATTCTTCTATTAGCTATTCTGGAAAGGTTTCACCCCCCTAAACCGTAAAAGAGTAATTCAAGTGTTTTTTTAATTTTTTTTACGTACAGTAGGATTTAAGCGGGGTCTCTGGAGCTAAACCCCATTAATTTCAGCTCAGGGGACCCCCAACTTCCAGAGATACCTCCATAGGGGGGTGCCGGTATCTCTCTGCTTCGTAAAGATGCCGCGTCACGCGGGGGCCAATAGGAAGCCGTCTCCGGGTGACATCACGGCTCGCTACTGGCCCGCCGGGCACGGAAGCATTGAAAAGCGGCCTTTTTGTGTTCCTTGCTAGCCGAGCGTAGCGGTTCCCGACACTTCCTACGGAGGTAAGTATCTCAGGAAGCTTCAATCCTATGTTATAAATGATATTACTATAGCATGATTTGCATATTATCAGCAATTTCCTCCCAGAAGGTGTTACAGTCGGTTGGGATTGTTGCACTGCATAATTCAGTTAAAGTGATGGAGTTAAATATACCTTAACTAGAATAAAATACGGGAACAATGTATTGTCGTGTAGAGCTGGGGAGCGCAAACTTTCCCCGCTGCGCTCCCCTGCCTGCTCTCCCCCTCCCCCTGCTCGCTCCCCCCTCTTTACATTGTTTTCAGCGTCAAATGACGCTTACGTGACATCACGTAACCCAGTGGCGTCATTTGACGTCGCGTTGCCAGGGCGACGTGTCGCCGATGACAAGGTAAGGGGCGTTGCAGGAGCCTCATGCGATCCCCCCGCATTTCATTTAAATGCCTCTGCAACCGCCCGCGCCCCTTCCTGGAAAATCTTGCTCCCCCCTGTTTGCGCACCCCCTGTGTAAAGCACAGTCCATATCTGTGTATATTTTTCTTTTGTCTTCTCTTGCTGTATTTACCTTGTTATTTGTTCTGTGTACATATAGACAATTGCAGTCGTAATATTAAAATGCCTTCTCATCCATTTCTTTGTCTTTTTATTGTTGTTTTGTTGTCACTGAGATAATTAATTCACTGGGGTGCTGTTCTTCTGTATAACTAATTATGCTCTACTCTGGTATTACACTATAAAGCCTGTGTGTAATAATAAGCATGACATAACATGACAATGTTATTTGTATACGGTATGTCTGTACAGCAATAAAAGGAAGGGCCCAAGTTGTACGTTGGAAATTGAAGCTCTGGAGACGTAATACTCGTGCAAAATGATGCAAGATTTTCTTATGCAACACATGGATCATTTTACACCATTGGACAAAGGAGTCACTGTTTTTCGTCACCTTGCGCAAGTCACTTTATCTCCCTGTGCCTCAGGCACCAAAAATATAGATTGTAAGCTCCACGGGGCAGGGACCTGTGCCTCCAAAATGTCTCTGTAAAGCGCTGCGTACAACTAGCAGCGCTATACAAGAACATGCTATTATTATTATTATCACAAGAATAGGTCTGTGCTGTGGCCATTCTCTGGGGTGAATAATGTAATGAAGAGGAAGGGACCGTACAGCAGGTAACAGAGTTGTAAAAATGATACATATTTTGTTCGGAATGGGACATTTGGCTGCCGCTGTTTCACCGCAACCAAATGAGCACCGGCGTCCGGCTGCAGACGGACCCTCCTCCACAGCAGCCGATCCGCCGCTGGAAACGTCGCCGCCGGCCGCTTCTAAGGTAAGTTTTACCTGTTGGGATAGGGAGTTAATATAAGGGGGTTTTAGCGGTTAATTTAAGGTTTTAGGGTAAAGGCGAAGGCCGATTTCAAAATCCGGTGCCCCGAGACGCTTGGCTGTTGTGGCCGCCTCCTTGCTGCCACCTCCTCCTCCTGAGCCGCAGTGTCAAATGACGCGGTGGACGGCACATTGCCATGGTAACACAATGTCATGACGTCATTTGACACGCGATGTCGCGTTGCCGTGGCATCACGTTGGTGACATCGGTGCGGTTCCGAAGGAGGGTGAAAGGAAAGGAGGCGACCCCAACAGATAAAGTGACTTCCCATCAGGCCCGATAAGCCAGAGAGCGCGGCAAAAGAATAAGGGGGTGGACATTTTTGCCGTCCCCAAATTTTGCCGCCCTAGGCCCTGGCCTAATGGGAAATGTGCCACTGGGCTTAGGGTAGGGGGTTTTAGGGTAAGGGCTTTTTAGGGTAAGGCACTTAAGTAAGTGGCAAAAAATCCGGTGGTGGGGTGAGTTGAGGCGAAGCGCTGGTGGTCATTGGGTCATGCCAAAATGGCCACGACCCAATGATCTAGACCAGGGGTCTCAATCTCAGTCCGCAAGGGCCGCCAACAGGCCAGTTTTTATGGATATCCCTGCTTCAGCATAGGTGGCTCATTCCTTCCGTCCCCTGTATCCAAGGACCCGCTGTTTTACTTGATCGGCACTGAAAAGGTTAATGTGGAGCGTTGTTTGGAAAGTGTACATTTAAATTTACAAGTCACTGTACAGATATTAATAATAGCATTTCTTGTATAGCGCTGCTAGTTTTACGTAGTGCTATACAGAGACATTTTGCAGAGGCACAGGTCCCTGCCCCGTGGAGCTTACAATCTATGTTTTTGGTGCCTGAGGCACAGGGAGATAAAGTGAGTTGCCCAAGGTCACGACACCGGGAATTGAACCAGGTTCCTCTGCTTCACACTCAGTGCCCGTCAGTGTCTTTACTCACTGAGCCACTCCTAATTTGCTAATAAGATGTTCTTTTTTCTCCTAAGCACTTAAGGGTCTATATATAAAGAAGCGAGTCTGCACTTCACTGAAGCATGCCATGGACTTTTTTGTAGCTCATTTACTAGGAAAGGCCTGGCAGCAGCACTCAAAGGGTTAATGCACCTGAGTAGTAAAGGGTGTATGTATATATATATATCTATATATATACATATATATATATATATATATATATATATATATATATATATATATATATATATATATATATATATATGAAATACATTATAGGTAATGTTTCACTATAACTGCAGTGGACTGGCAAAACCCAGGGAATGGGAGATTTGGTCCCAGCGTCACACCGCGACCAACTCCCCACTGGTGTTTAGCCGCAAGTTTAGGATAAAGGGGTTAGTTTTAGGGGATGTGAGTTAGTTTTAGGGTAGGTTAGTTTTAGGGGATGGGAGTTAGTTTTAGGGTAGGGGTTAACTTAAGGGGTTTTAGTGGTTAAGGGAAGGGCTTTGTGGAAACAGTTTTAGGGTAAGGGGTTAAGGTTTTTAGGGTAGGAGGAAGTGTTAGTATTAGGGTTTTTTAGGGTAAGGGGTCAGGTTATTCACTCACCTTAGGGGTGAAACGTCTGGCGGCTGAGTGTCCTGGTGGCAGGGTGAGTTGCAGCCAAGCGTTTGCCACCAAATGTCGTAGACCGGAGTAGATGACCTTACAGGTCATGTACTGTACAAGGTTTGGACACGGGTGGATGAGTATGGATCCATACCATCTAACACTTTTGCTCGTTTGATTTGTGCTATTTGCTCTTACCTATGTTCTAAAGGTAAGTCCCACATTATCTGCAGGGAACAAGCATAGGGCAAGAAAGCACTAGTTAAAATGTAAACGTTATGGCAGGGGGTGGACAATCTTCCCCTGCTCGCGCCCACTCCCTTACCATGTATCTGGCGTCATGTGATGCTGTCACGTGACCCTGCCGCATCATTTGACATCACGTTGCCATGGCGACGCGTTGCCGAAGACAAGGTTAGTGAACTTGCAGAGGCCTCACGCGATCCCCCGGCATTAATTTAAGTGCCGCAGGGGAAGAGCGCGGGGCCTCTGCAACCGCCCGCAAACCCCCCCCCCGGAAAAATGATACTCCCCCAGTTTGCACACCCCTGCTTTATGGTAGTACAGCTATACAAACGGCACACACACTCACTCACACAAAGTGAGTAAAACAGGTGAACAGTTATTCTTGTGATGAATTAAAATGAAAGTTGATGCGTCGGCTTCATGCAGCGTGGATATAATATTCTTTTTTTTCACCCAATAACGTTTTACTGGAAACTTCTTTAAGAATATCTTAAGATGTCGGCAGTACGGATGATCTGAATGAAATAACTATGCCATCTTATCTCCATCCTGATGCGTATAAGAAGCTCTGTATTGGAAGATGGAGGGTTTTGCTTACCCCCATTATCAGCAAGGAGACTTCAATACATGATTTGTAAAATCTGAAATAATCAAACTATCATTATACATTAAAACGTACACATTTACAGCTTAACAATGTATATTTTATTTGTACATCCAGCAATTTATTGTTTGACATCATTACCTGCGTGCCCATGTTTAATGTACAAAAAAGGGACATGATTCTGAAATTAAGTCCGAGAAACATGAGTCAACGTTCATGCTATGAGTTTGCCAAAACATAGATATATATGTTACAATTTAATATAGATGTGTCTATTCTTCAGGCACACAGAAAGTGCTGCAGGCGTCTCTGAGAATGGATAGCTTGCCCTTGATTTCAATACTTCCTTGGAGACAGTCGTAGGCTGCTGGATATTTCTCAGTGTCGGTCGTGTTTTATCTTGTCTACAGATCAGTCTTTCCAAGTCCCAGTTCACCAAACTTCCTCCAGCATTATAGTTTTCTTGCTGACATTGTTCAGTGTGAATCCTGATGTCTCTGGCACAGGTTTCTTTTAACCCTCTGTGTAGGGTTCCCAGGTGGCTTCTCCAAAAATACTAGACACAATAATGATATATATATAAATATATATATATATATATATATATATATATAATTAAAGAAAAGACCAGAATGGTCTAATTATCAGCACCAGACCTTCTTCAGGGGTACCGCACCAAGTGTGAATCCCACTTAAAAACACACGTTTGACACCAAAGGAGCCGCACAGAGGGAGTGGGGGTGGAGGCTGTTACCTAGCAACATGTAAGCATACAGATTAGCATAGGTAGAACAAGACAATTAATTAAATAGACAGACTTATACAACTCGACACCCATTACAACCATTGGAGCAAGAGACAAAGTTATCACTGGATTTATGGCTTAAAGAGAACCACACCAAGAATATGTGTGTCTGTCATGATCACATATTGCTGAGTCTACTTTTTATGAACGATTAAACAGCAGCCTGTGCTCACCGTAGTAGTAACCCTTCGGTGCTCAGGATAATTTAATGCAGAAAATCCTTAATCAATAACCCTTGCCTATATGGCAATTGGACAGAATACTATCACAGAAATACACTCACAGTCCAAATCTCATCAGCGTGAGTATTTGCAGATAATAAAGGTGTCATCCCTCATACAGCTGTATTACTAGTTAATCCACCTCTGTCCTGTTAACCCCATCATGATCCAGAGCATGTAATCTACTAGGGCTGCATATGAGCTGAAAAGCAGAAGGAGCTGTATGATAAACAACAAGCTATCATTTACGTACACTATAGGTACAACCCGCATCAAGAAATATTGTTGCCACTTTCAAAGCTCGCTGCTGCCCACAGATATGTAGAATCCCGCTCTGGAATATGTTGCAGTCCTGCCACAAAGGTGGATCATACTTCAATGTGAAGAAATATACTACCATATACCTGCAGGTAGGTTCAGATGATAAGGGAAAGTTGTACAGATTGACATGATAATCCAGAGGGATGACACCTACAGAGCAATGCCTGGAATAAAGGGCAGTGGATTGCTCATATGCAGAAACTGCAGACAAACTACCGGGAACATAGCACCTTATTAAAAAACAAAATAATCTCAAGCAGTATAACATCAATGATACAAGAAAAGTAATAAAAACAAGAACAATAAAAACAGTTGCCAATATTTGATTAAATCTTTCCATACAAATATTGATATTTATGTACTCAGAACTATAGACATATATATATATATGTGTTTGTGTGCTCCAGTATTTTCTTGTAGAAACCCACAAGAAGCTCCAGCACACACTGATTAATAGAACAAACGTAGAACGTCTCGGATTAAGCCACAAATTTAATAGCATAAATAGAACGTATTGTCACAAAAAGGAATTGCTAAATTGCTGTAATAGCAGAGTCTACTGCTCTAAAAGCCACCGAAGCAGGGGGGATACAATGGGAAGGGAAGTGTGGGAGACAGAAGGGGGTGGGGGGGAGGGGGAAACATATAAAGACAATGGGTTAGGGTAAGAGGGGCAACGTTTCAGGGAAAAACCCTTTCCTCAGGCCCGTTCCCTTGGGTCCAAAGGAACCTCAAGGTACTTCCCTTAACCCTTAACCCCCCCTAAGAGACACACAATCTCAAATTCAGAATAATCGCAGAATCATATAATCTAGCAGTGAACAGTCCAATGTGGCATAGGAGAAGGTGTATGAGAAACTCAAAGCGTCCTTTTCCTCACTGTTCAGAAGCTACTGGCATCTCTTCATTTCTTTCACTGCAGTCATGCAGCGTTCTACCCCTGATGCCCGTCTGATTATAGAACCGGACTTTCCTGTATTTGGACACAATTAGAGGTAATACTGGACATGTATGTGTCCGGTATGACCTCTCTGGACTTAGTGACGTGACCAGTTTAGGGGCCTGCGGGATTTCCCAGAGCAGGGTTGTTGCTAGGGGGCTGGGCAGCTTCCACCATCCTGATTGGCTGCATTACCCAGCAGCAGCCAATCAGGAAGAGGTGGCAGATGCCTGGGGGTGGGGCTAAGGAGAGGAGGAAACGGCATGGAGAAGAGAGAAGTGAGAGGGGTCTCTGTGTGTGTGTGTGTGTCTTGAGCGTGTCGCGCCTTTCAACATGTGTCCAATATTTTAGGAGAAGCCATCTGGCAACCCTACTGTAGTTGAATACCTAACTGATACAATTAAAATTCAATATAAACAGAATCCTGTGTATTTTGATTTATAACTATTATTAGTAAATATTAATTATTACTGAAATATTGTTTATAATAGCCATACAGTTCTGTAAAATAATAGATTTCTTTTAATCTGTAGAAGGAAACATCTGCGCTGCGTCAAATACATTTTTCGGTTTTGTACAGCAACTTCACTCCGCGCTAACATTCACAACAGTCTTTTTAGGTTTTACGCCACGTTGAAAGGTTCATATACGCATTAACCCTTTGAGTGCCGGCGGGGGTCGTGGTGCCTAAGTGCCCAGGCCCCTCCGGTACAGCGTGACCATATGACCACTTGCAGTTATGGTCTTGTGACCGCGGTGGCAATTTTGCAGGAAACAGAAGAGGAGGATAACCCCCTTCTCAGGTCCCTCACAGGGGAGACTGTGTTCTGCACTCCAGCGGAACGCAGGACGTGATCTATGCATCAAAAAACAAGTCCATTGGGCATGACATAGTCACTACGCCATGAGTCCTCTGAAGTGCCAGTTCCCATGATGTACCGACGATGTCCTAGGGCACCCAAAGGTTTAATACAATATATTGTGCTCCTGTTGTTCTGAGCACTCATTGAGCCACCTGTGCTGAAGCAGGGATATCCTGAAAACCTGACCTGTTGGTGGCCCTTAAGGACTGGAGTTCAGAACCCCTACTGTAACCATTGTTTTTTTATGACCCAACTGTTAAACGCGTCAGTTACATCTGTATATGTCCTGTTACTATTTCTTATTGATCACATTAGCGTATAACATTTCAATATACAGATATTTGTGGGTATAAATATGAATGTTTTAGCGCAAGTCATTTTATAGCACAAGTAAGATTTCTATGTGGGGCTGTGCGTTACAGAAAAGGTTTAGCAACATTTAGCTGCAATGTGTTATTGAATATCAACATTACAACACCTTTGCTTGTCTAGTAGCGAACTGGGATGTAGAACTGCACAAATTCAGTTGATATAGTGTAGGTCAGCTACTTGTTTAAACGTAAATATACTTCTAGCAATTGTTTGCTTTATGCAGAACATTCAACGTTCATAGGAATGATACCAGGGCAAATCAATGTTCTGTGCTTTACCGCCATAGATTCGAGTAACGTTGCCCTACTGGTATCCCCTTTGTAGTATGTTTATTGTGTTACTATCCACACTCCTGAAGTCTCTGAACTGTGAAATGGGTTTTCAATTATTTAAGAAAGAAGCATCAGAGCTAGAAAATTGTTGAAGCTCTTTGTGCTTTTCTAAACAGGTTTATTTCTGATGATGTTTTCCTTGTAAGAAAAGTTAATTAGATGAGGGGCGCTCAACCAGTCCTCGAGTCCCCCCCCTCCTCCCCCCCCCCCCCCCAACAGGGCAGGTTTTCAGGAAATCCCTGCTTCAGCACAAGTGGCTCAATCAGTCCCTGCATCAGTCTTTGACTCAGCCTCTGATTGAGCCACCTGGCCTGAAGCTGGGATATCATGAAAATCTGACTTGTTGGAGGGGGGGGGGGGGGGGGAGTCTTGAGGACCGGAGTTGAGCACCCCTGCCTTAGATAATTAGGAACTGTTCTAGCTCCATAAACCCCCCAAAAACTGTTTAGTAGCGATGGGCAAATTGTTCACCGAGATTGATATTTGTTTTATGAGGGGCATAAGTATGGGTGCAGCCTTAGGTCTAAACCATCACAAGTATCATTGACCATTGCTCATTTTGGGATGATAACCCAACACCACAATGACCAGAGCCACCAGTTATGTCTCCCGTAGGCCGTACTTTCAGTGCCAGAGTTATTGGATGGCTTTTTTTTTCAACTTTAAAAGGATCACAGTGGCTTCTTTCGAACAGATGGGAAAGGGGTAGAGCAGGTAACCCATCCTGGTACATCGACATTACGAGGTCACATGACCCGCCATCACTATTCAAAGTGGCAGCGACCCTTGAATAGAGCGCCGGTGTAGTGACAGGTGGCGATGGGGACAATAGGTCACTGTCACTGCAGCACCCCCAAAACGGCCACAATTGGCTCATGGTGAATTTGCTGATGATAGCGACTTAGTTGATCTTGGTGTAATGGGGATGATGATGATGAATAGCGATGATGATGATGCTGGTGGTGGTCTGGGTGCTTGCCGGCGCCACCAATTATGTAACATATGTAGCCCCGGTAAGAAATGGGGGCTATATATCTTTCTCCTACTGGTGTAAGTCCTGTTAAGGGCAGGCCGCCAGTAGTTATCATGGGTTTTTCCCCCTCTTCAAGCCCTGCCTTGAGTGATAGAGGCGGGCCTCTGACTCTGTATGCCGGCCTGAGACAGAGGGGAGGTCCTGCTGACATCATGAGGGGTGGGGCTGTCTAAAGTTAGTTCTGCCTGTTCCTGTAAGTGACAAGTAGTTCTGTCCTGGGAGCAGAGAGTGCTGGAGTGTCTGATCGGAGAGGCCATGGTTAGAGTGACACCTGTGATTGGAGGGGAGGCAGAAGACCAGCCAGTTTAGAGCTGATAAAACTAATTGGACCAATGCCCCTCACCCTACTCAAGGGGTGAGGGGGGAATCTTGCCTCACCCAGAGGGTATACCCTAGGGGTGAGTGTCGGGGGGATATTGGAACCCCATACAGCCCATCCTGCAGGGATACAGCTTGGAGGAAAAGGAGAGGAGGTCAACATCCTGTACACTGCATATGGACTTCTGCTGTGCATGAACTGCTGCTGTGTGCTGTTGTAAGGACAATAAAGAGACATTGCTGTTTTATACAAAAGACTGTGTGTGAGATTGGAATCTCTCGCCCTGGGACCAGGGCTTCTCTGGGAGGATTCCAGCCTATTCCCTAGGTTGTCGCCAGAGATGGAGGCGTTGCACCACCACCACTAAAGATAAAGGCATATACCCCAAAAGCCTGTCCTTGTTATCCCCGAAACCACCGCGGGAGACTCAGGCCCTCCTGTTCCTCACAGGTATGCACCACCAACATACATGTAGCCAGCCCTCACTACACCCTAGAGGTCCAGTCTGCGACCGGGGGGAGGGGGGAAGAGGGGAATATGGGTTACACATATAAGAAAGACACAGTGCTTGGCCTGTCTAATATGTGGATGTCCTAAATAACTTGTTTCGGTTCCATCTCTCTCAGTAACGCACGGGTGGGTGAGGGGCCCAAAGACATAATCCTTCTATTTTTTTTTAATCACTTCTCAATAATTGCCCTAATAAATATGTCTGTGATTGATAAATGCAATTTGAAATATTTCATGATCATTTGAAAAAAAAGGCAATTAACACAGCCTTGAAGTAGAAAAATATGATTAATGTACAATAGAAATTTAAACGTAACACACTTTTATGTACATGATGAACTATATGTTTTTTTTAACTTTTCAAAATACTTTTTTTCTGTAAAAAAATAAATAAATAACAAACATTTTTTACTAAAAAATGAAGAAATAAAAATTCAACCATCTCTACTGTTTAGATAAAGAAATATTTATCTTATTATAAGAAGGCTTGTAATCTGTAATAAGCAGATTGCTCTGGTGTTAATGACATGCATTGATAATGATTCACCACTAGATGGTGCCTTATATACTGTACTGTTATGGTACTTTATGTATCTTAATGCTGCGCTTATAGTGCCGGCGACGCGATGTCAGGCTACGGTCGCTGGAAAAATCTAATTGAGATGACTTCCAGCGATCGCGACGGTGGCAATGCATTTGTTTTGACGCGACGTCGTTGTTGCTGACATTATAAACGCAGCCTAAGGCCGCGCTAATTGTAGGTGCGATGGAGCGACGTCTTGGTCGCGATTCCTGGAAGTCAATTACATTTGATTTTTTAAGCAACCGCAGGGTGACATCAGCGTCGCCGTAGCAAGGACAATAAGCGCGGCCTTAGGCTGAAAGAGACATCAGTTAAGAGGCGTCAGATCAATTTGCTAAATAAATGTAGGTTGCAATGTTCAGATACAAAGATATATCTGCGTTTCAATGGTAAAGCAATTCCTTTATGGTAAACACTCTGCAAAACTAACTACCAATTGTAGATACACGGTACCACTATACAGGCAGTCCTCGTTTTACAACGCTTCGCTTTACAACGAATGGCTTATCCAACGCTGTGCAATACATACCTATATTCATTTTTACAACGCCAAAACGGCTTATCCAACGCTCTGACGATGCTTTGCAACGTTGTGTATGTGTATATATATACACATTCACATAAACAACGTTGCAAAGCGTCGTAAGAGCGTATATATATAATATTATACTATATAATATTATACTATATAATATATTATTTATTATTTATTATATTATATATATAATACAGCATACACTATATAATTTATGTGTGTGCTGCATATCTTATTGCCTGCATAAAATATTTTGTGTATTTTAGTGTTAAAAATGCCTTCAGGAACGGAACCTTTCATTTAAACAGTGTTCCTATGGGAAAACGTGTTTCACTTTACAACATTTCGCTTTACAACGCCATTTTGAGTAATGCATTGTGTTGGATAACCGAGGACTGCCTGTAATACCATGTTAGATTTGGCCAATGTTTTAGCTCAATGTGCTAGCTCAAACTCCTACACCCACCACATCATGAATATATATTTATGTCAAAAAAGAGTGCTACTGGGCGTGGCAAATGTATACAACAAAAGACAGGGGTGCACAATGCTACATCAAATTGACAAAACATATATGGTAAATAATATATTTTGTCAATTTGATGTAGCATTGAGCACCCCCTGTCTTTTGTTGGATACATTTGCCACGCCCAGTAGCACTCTTTTTTGACATAAATATATATTCATGATGTGGTGGGTGTGGGAGTTTGAGCTACCTGGGAATGTGTGTTAATCAATTTCTGACTGGTAACAGTTGTATGGAGGTAGGTGGCACCTCCCCCCAGAGCTCACTCCTCTTCACCTTTTTAACTTGGGAGGTCTTTCACTTTGCTGCAAGAACAGGGCTTACTATGATGCTTTCCCCTCATACAGAGGTAAAGGGGAGGGTTCACAGTGTAGTGTAGGACCTGCATTCATTTGGTTATACCTTGACGTTTGGTATGTAGGCTACTGACGCTTGCCCAAAGGGTTTAACTAAATAACCAATAATTATATTTATGTTCGCATGACTATTTTCAAACTCGACAGAAAAACATAATTATGTTAAAATAATATGTAAAACAGCAATATGAACTTTGCCACGATTTAATAAAAATATCATTTTTTACATAATGCCATAAAATAGCTTTTAATTTCTCACATTTTATTTTGATCTTCAGTGCAACCTATTCATTTTTGGCTCATGTAAGAGCCACTGACTGAACCACCTGTGCTGAAGCAGGGATATCCTTTAAGCCTGACCTGTTGGTGGCCCTTGAGGACTGGAGTTGCCCACCCCTACCTTTGAGGTTAAACATGCATGAATTGTATATTTACCAGTAGTGTAGCTTTCCAGTCAGTGCATTGCAGGGTACCACTCACTCTGCCGGTGCTAAAAATAACTGCAATCAGCTGTCAAATACCAAATCTGGAGTACAGTGGCTACTATTCCTCTCAGCACATCAAATACAGAGGTTAGAACATTTAAATCAAGGGGAAAGTGTCCTCTCTGGGTCGTTTCTGTCCTTGTTTTGCAATTCTTAGGCAATTGAACAGTTGTATCTTTGATAAAGCCTCAAATGCTTCTATTTATGTGGTGTGCATGTGTTACTGTTATTGCCCTGTCCTGCTTGAACACCTCTAGTGACTATAGTCATTCACAATTCCAGTGATGAATAGCAGGTAACCAGTCTCCTGAACTAACGGTGGGATTTTAACCCTTGGTCTTCCACCGCTCAATAATTTTGATCTCTGTCTTTTGTTGTTTTTTAAGTCCAAAGGACAGCTGGTAGCACTGGCTTTGGAATTTACTGTGCTGTGGATTAACACACAGGCAGAGTATTATTGCGTTCAGTCACTATGTCAGCTTAACGTCATTCACATTTCCAATTTAATTAAATGCTATAAGAGAAAGTCCAATATCCTAGCTAAGGTCATCTAACTGTACCATGTATATCAGGGGAGCGCAAACTTTTTGAGCTGCGCCCCCCCTGCCAGCTCCCCCTCGCGCCCCCTCTTCGCTTGTGTGTAGCGTCAAATGACACCGCGGGGTCACGTGATGTCACGTGACACCGTTTGCATGGAGACGGCCGTGTGATGTCACCACGCATGACACCGCGGCGTCATTTGACGACGGCGACGCGTCACAGCGTCTGAATTAAGGTAAGTTTTATTGTTGCAGAGGCCTCACGCGATCCCCCGGCATTTCATTTAAATGCCTCGGGGAAGAGCCGCGGGGCCTCTGCAAGTGTCTGCGCTCCCCCAAAAAAATCCAGCCCCCCCCCACTTTGCGCACCACTGATGTATATTATAGTTTAGTAGAGGAAGTCGTGTGAGTGAAAAAGTATTATTTATTTGTTCTACTGCACCTATACTGTATATTTTTTTATATATATCTATATTTACAGAAAACACATACAGCACTCTTCTCAAATTGGCTTGCAATTTATTAGTGAAATTCTACATTTTTAACGTAAGTCAAATAACAAAGTAGTCATTTATCTGCACCTTTTGATCATAAAATTATTCGTGCCTGCTAACCCCTTCAAGGTAAACGTCTTTTCAGCAGGTACCTGCACTAAATACATATTATTTCTTATTGTCTTGTGCACTTAACCTAGGGAAATATGTGAAGTGCCTAAAAGGTTAAATGAATGAAGCATCATGCGATCTGTGATTCAGTGCAATTAAAAACTGGCAAAAAACAGTGTGCACCAGTTCCTTAGTACAGTATGTATGTATATCTTTATATAGCGCCATTAATGTACATAGCGTTGCACAGACGTAATGCTCGTGACATAATAATAGAACACATAATGGGAATAAGCGCTTCAGACATGAGGGTAACAATAAGAAAAGGAGTCCCTGCCCCGAAGAGCTTACATTCCAAATGGTAAGTGGGGAGAACGTACAGACAGTAGGAGAGTGTCCTGGCAGGTGTGTCTGCAGGGGGTACAGGTCAGTGCATCTGACATGTACAGTATAGTATCAGCCACGGAGCTACTCGTGCTTCATTAAAGAGATTGTGTTTTGAAGATGTAGTGTCAGAGGGCACAAACAGGAATGGAGTTCGTGTGAAATGAGACGTGGGGAAGGAAGGAGCGATGGAGATATATGAATGGGTTAGAGACATAATGAGGCTGGTGGAGAGAAATAGGTTGTTTTAAAAGCAGTGAGGTCAGAGCAAATATAAATAGTACAGGGAGTCATGGCAGGGGTAGTATTTAGTTTTGAGGGGTGAGTGAGGGCTGGCCAATGAACACTAAGTAAGAATAAGGGTGAGGATAAAGTGGAAGTTGAGAGAAATGCAATATGAGTGGAGGTGCTCTAGAGAAGAGAGCTGCGTCTTCTTGCGTCTGATGGAAACTCTCCTCCTTTCCAATGCAGTTCAAATTCAGAATCCAGGCAAGTAGAGTAGTCCACTTCATGTTCCACTCCTGTATGCCAAAAGGGCCTCTTCACATGTAGGCTGCTGCCCCTGCAGCAAACACGTCTCTTATTTGTGTCAGCCATACACACTTGCCATCTCTTCAGTAGAAATTGAACTTGAAGCTGACACTAAAGTGTATTATAACACAAGGTGGTTTATTCAATCAACCCTTTATTTATCACCAAGACCTGTGAGTGGCGATTTCTTCAAAGTGATTCAGCATAAGATTTTTATCTTAGAGCATTATGTGTTGATGTTGGAGTGCCGTCCATATACAATATATATATATTTGTTTGTCAACTGTAGAGATTCCTTGGAATAAAGCAGAACGGAGAGCTTGTATTTTACGTCATCGCCTGCATTTATTTTTCTCTGCATTATTAATTACTAGCACCCATTGACTTTTGGATTAATTATTTATTATAGGAACCTTATGAATGTTTAAATATTGTTCTCGTTGTACTGCAGAAATTCAAACCACTTTTCACCAGCAAAGGTCCTTTTGAATTTTTGCATCAAAGTGACATAATAACATCCTTATTATGTTGTTCGGATCAGTTGATTGCTGTTTATTTTGCAGTTTAGTTCATCCAATTTGCAGAGCTGTCATATATCATTTTGTAGTGGAAATATCAAATAGTTTCTTTCTGCATTAGTAGTACGTTTTTGGGCCGTGCATTTATTATGTACATTTAGAATGTTTTTGCATATGTTTTCAGATCACCCAGTTAACAAATAATGTGTTGCTTTATTGTATATGTGTAAACTACTAATTCATTTTTTTGTAGTTACTGTTTTTTTAACATAGGTTTGAAGCAGGGGGGTCTCTGCAGCTGAACCCCATTAATTTCAGCTCCGGGGACCTTTGGTTCCCGAGGTACAGAACTCCGTATCAGGTGCCGGTATCTCTGCAAAGTTTCAAGCTCCTGCGTCACGCGAGCCAATAGGAATTAGAACCTGATTATATGATTGCTTCCCATTGGCCTGCAGGGAACGGGAGCTTTGAACCTCCGCCATTACGTGAACCCTGCCAGCAGAGGGGCTACTGGCGCCCACTATGGGGGTAAGTATCTCCGGAAGCAAGGGGTCTCCTTAGCTGAACACCCTTAATTCCAGCTGCTTCAATCCTTTTGTTAAAAATAAAAATCACTACAATTTTGCCACCTTGGATTGCCTCATTAAAATGTTCTGCGTGTTATTAGCAATTATTAACTATGAAAACTACTGGGTACCGAAAAGAAAAATCAGACCGTTGTTACAATTAAATAATCCTCGTTGGTCTTGTCCAGACACTTGCACAATTTTTGTAAAAAAAAAAAAAAAAAGTTGTTCATCGATAAGTTAAAATAGAGCGGGTGAAAGAGTCAGCGGGGCAGGTCTTCCAGGAGCCGTATATGCCCAGAAAGTAAGAAATAAGAATATGTAAAGAGAAACTCAATAGCCTGCAGTGGCTCGTGATCCCGTTGAGATAGTGATCCAGTGATGGTGAATCCAGTGCAACATACGAGTAGAGATGGGCAGAACAATCCAAATTCGTTCCATGGAATTCCGCGGATTGTTTTGACCAAATCCGTCCTCCCCCCCCACACCAAAATCTGTCTGCGGATTGAGTACTAAAAAATGCCGAGCGGATTCATTCAAATCCGTCATTGGATACAATCCAGGCGGATATTCCAGAATTCGCAGGCAGATTGTAAAAAAAATCCTACACGCGGATTAATCCGTGTCCGAATTCTGTAACAATCCAGGCACGGATTTCGGATTGGTCTCTATAAATAAAGATCAAAATCTGAAACGGCGGATTTGCCTTTTTCAGATTGATCCCTGGCCCAGAGGAGCTGGCCAATCGCAGGCGTATCCAAATCCGCCCCCAAAATTTCACCCATTTCTATGTATGAAGTTGAGCTTGATGGGAATGTTGAGGCTATCCACGTGTTTGCTGGACAATGCATGTTGAAGTGCTTCCAGGAGCTGTTCGGTGCTGAAAAGGAGAGAGAGATGAAGAAGAAGCATGCCTCGGGGTCACTCAGTGAGAATGCAGCTTGGAAGAAAAGAAGAAGGGACTTAGACAATGCACTTTATACTAGTATTCTGATGCGAGGAGGTGTAACTCTTGCAATAATGCTAATCACAGGCACAACTACTGATCCATTTATGGAAATGTGGGGCATGTATGAGGTTCTGAGAGTAGCCATTTTAGTCTGGTAAAGCTTGTTCTGTTGCTAAGTAGGGGATTTAACGCAGAGAGTTTTTTTTTCCATACTTGTTATAAATGTAGTTTCACTATTTATAGCTTGTCTTGCCTCTACCCACAGTTAAATTCATTTTTGCATTGATTAAAATTGTATGGTGCCAATGACAGACCAGGTACAAGTCAGCATTTACTAATCAAGTAGAAAGATGTACTATTTTTACTGGGCTATCTTAATGTACTCAATACAAATGACAGACAGTCTACTATTCCAGTTTCTCAAACCAAGTCCATGCAGAGCACCCCGGACTTACACTGTGATGAGTTTGTAATCAATAGACGGGATGCCTGTTAGAAGTGGGGACACTTTTGCAACTTGGACGTATTATTCTACTTGAATAATCCCTATCTAATTTGCTTCAACTCAACCACTATTCTATTTATTACTATGAAACATTGTGTAACTAAACTAGAAGCAAGATCCTGGTGCCAGATAATCAAAGACAAAAGCCACACGAGAGAGAAACCAAAGATAAAGACGTTGGACCTAGTTCCGCCTTCCAAAACAGAGAATGCACAAGAGCCTGTTTTATTCCTGATTTGTCCAAACCAATGGCAGGATGCTGTGTGCTAGGTGTACAGCATTTATTTGTGTAAGTGCTTTAACAATAACTTTAGCGTTCCTTTATGGCATGACCGTAGGCGTCTTACCTTTAGAGACTTTCTCTACTTGTGTACTTACATAATTGGGTTATGTACAATGAAATGCGATAGCTAATATCGATCGTTGTCAGCCATTCAAGTGAATATCTGTTAATAAGCAGGAACCGCTCTGGTTCTTTAGTAAGTGTCTCCTTATACTTGTGTAACACAGATTACATGTATGTTTAATGCATATGTTAAGGAATGTGCCACACAAATAAGCAATACATCATATGTTTATTAGGAACACAGACTTTGTAGTCAGTGTATAAAGGTTAATTGGCTGCTGTAATCATATAATGATTTTGTTTGCAAGTGTAAAATATTTACAGTGGAAATGACCCTTCTCAATAGAAGCTCAGAAAACGTTATATTAACACGTTGCATCTTCTTCATAGCTCGATAATCCAGATGAACAAGCAGCTCAGATAAGGCGCGAGTTAGATGGGCGTCTTCAGATGGCAGATCAAATTGCAAGGGTAAGTGTTCTTTCAACTCTCTCAAAAGAGACCAGGAATATATTGCAAATAAATGAGTTAACGTTGCATGTTACTCACTCCATACATTCACCCAAAATGTTTTCACTTTGAACTATATATTTTGTCAAATTGGATGTAGCATTGGGCTTTTCTGTCTGTTGTTGTATACATTTGCCCACGGTCAGTAGCACTCCTTTTGACATATACAGCTCAACCCCGTTATAGCGCGATCCGCTACAATGTGGATCCGCTTATAACGTGGTTTGAGCGTGGCTCCCAATTTAAAAACATCTCCAAGTTTTGTTTTTTTAGCGACATGGTCTTACCCGGCATCTGCAGCTCTCTCCTCTCTGCAGCTCTCTCCTCGCTTCATCAGGCTGCGTCGCACATCTTCATGCTTTTTTTTTTGTTTTATAACATTCAATGCTTTTTTGCTAACGGACGGACACACACACACACACACACATACACACACACACACACACACACACACACACACACACACACACACACACACACACACACACACACACACACACACACACACACACACACACATAATTTTAGCATAAGCAGGAATCGAACCCATGGCCCTCTATTATGAAGGCTCATGGGTTTGATTCCTGTATGGTATGCTAAAATTTATTTGTGTGTCTGTCCGTTAACAATAAGGCATTGAATGTTTTATATAAAAAAACCTTGGAGATGTGCGCGGCGCACGTGGACGCAGCCTGATGAAGCAGAGAGAGCTGGAGAGAGCAACAGATGCCGGGTAAATCCTCACGTGGCGGCAATTTCGCGGTCCAGGTTATAACGTGGTCTAATTATTTGGACCCAGAGCACCATGTTATAATGGGGTTCAGCTGTATATATGCATATATATATGATGAGGGGGGTTCTGGGGTTAGAGCGTGCTGGGGTTGTGTGTTTGTTAATTTGAAGGGAATACATTTCTCGGGAGTAATTAGAGCAACATGCCATTGTAATGAATGGAATCATGTTTGGAATACTCCATGACAAACATACATCTACAACAACACTTTCCAGATTCATCAAGTCAAAGCGTCCATGATCCAAGGTTCTGGGACAAGAAATTACTTTTGAGGACCGAGTTCTGAATTTACCAGGAGTTAAACGTGACTGTGTATCACCTCACAGTCAATTATTAACAAAAGCATTTTTTTTGATGAGCTACACTCTTATTTTATAACATATTTTAACATATAAC
Source organism: Ascaphus truei (assembly GCF_040206685.1). Classification (NCBI taxonomy): domain Eukaryota; kingdom Metazoa; phylum Chordata; class Amphibia; order Anura; family Ascaphidae; genus Ascaphus; species Ascaphus truei. The sequence continues at coordinate 34,408,370 of NC_134499.1, forward strand.
ATTTTAAACATCTGCTGCAAAATCTACATTTGCAGTAATAAACATAATTATCTGAAATCATGATCACTATTAAAATCATTACTGTTTTTTTTTATACACTACGCATGCCCCAGAATTAAGCTAATCACAATTAGCCCCTGCTCCCAAGAACTTACAATCCAATTTTAGTAGCAGGGCACTGGGAGCCAAAGTATACAAAGGGAGGTTCTCATTCTTCACCGGCAGTAATGTTACCAGCGAGCTCTCCTTTAGTCCAATGCAAAAGGAAATTAATTTGTTTTTGTGGAAATTATGACACACAACGCCTCTGCCTAAAGCATACAGAATACACAAGATCATAATGTTGATTTTACACTAATAAAAAAAAATGATTGTTTATCAGTGTACGAATGGTTCTAAATTAATTATATATCACATTCACAAAATGAGCACCTTGCAGCTTGTCAAAGATTTCTTATCCCGTCTGTTTGTATCTGCATCAAATTCGGTTAATCAAGTTTCCTGCATTTCAGGCAGTTCTGTTAACCACATAGGTTCACCCCATTTGAGACCTGGTGAATTTTTATTAAGGCCGCAAACAGGGAGAAGAATAATGGCAGGAGATAGCGATCTTCTAATATCCTGTTATAAGACCCAGAAGGGTAGAAATAACACATCGTGAAAATAATTTACTCTTTTAAAGATGCAGTTCATACAAACCTTTGTTAAAATCAATTTTTTGTGTGACTCTGCCTTTGAACAAGGTTTATTGTTCCTTCTTCTGAGACTCTCCTTTTTATGTTTTAAACCCCCTGAGATAAGTGCATTTGTTAGATTTTCCGTGACTGCCATTTTTTTTTTCAAAGGAGGAAATGATGTTGTTGGCTTTTGATAATAACAATTGCAACAATGAGTTAAAAATAAAATATATAAATATATTATTAAGAATCCTTTGATTTCTTGTGTTTTCTTCAAAACACTGTACGCCTAGGGATTGCTCCTTCAAAAGCTATAAAGAGGGGTTCTTTATTATTATTGGGGCAATACCTATTTTTTCCCTGATAAACCACTTGCTGACCACTATTCAATATGGCGTGAAACTCCTCCCTTTGCGTGAGAAGAGATCATCTCCATTTAAATGGATTGGAGTGAAATCTTCTCTAGCACTGGGAAGCGTCTTCCCAGCATATTGAAATGAAGCAATTGTGTCCCACTCTTTTCACCAGGTTTGTAGTTGGGAAACTTTGATAATTAACCATATTAATGTGACATTATTCATCGCTTTAGTATATTCTAGAGATATATTGTCATAACTATTTGAATTATTTGCAGGAGCGCAAGTTTCCGAAATTTGTCTCAAAAGAAATGGAAAACATGTACATTGAGGAGCTCAAGTCATCTGTCAATTTATTAATGGCAAATTTGGAGAGCATGCCAGTGTCAAAAGGAGGATCCGAATTCAAACTGCAAAAGCTTAAGCGCAGCCATAACACCTCAATCATAGACATGGGAGAAGAGAATGAAAACCAGCTTTCCAAGTCTGACGTGGTGCTGTCTTTCAGCTTAGAGGTAAATGCTAAAAACGTTCTGGTGAATTAAAGGCATTAACGTGATTACAAAGCAGAACAATCGTGCCTTTGCTAGGCTGAGCTGTGGGAGTTGTTATAAAAATAACAGATTGACGAGTAGAGGTCACTAAAACAATTCACGATCTCCTGATCGCATGAGAAATGACTTCTCCTTATTGATAACTACTGTACTAAACGATGGTTTATTTCACCATACTACGGTTAATGGAATATACAGCTCAACCTCGTTATAACGCGATCCGTTACAACGCAAATCTGTTTATAACGCGATGCAAGTGTGGCTCCCAATTTTCGTATTTATGAATACTTTACAACACGATTATTGGTGTCTTAAATACTTTATTGTACAATGCATACAATTGTACATTATTTCTAACGCGATCCGCTTATAACGCGATGTGATTCTTTGGACCCCAAGCACAGTGTTAAGTGGGTTGAGCTGTACATATATGCTTTCTTGGGTTTGTACAAACAAGGTATTTATTAGTCATGGGCATACAAATTATGCAGATGGTACTTACGTTATAAAAACAATTAATTTTATAAGAACTATTTACTTTGATTAAATGCCTTGCTGGTATCAGTTAGTTTGAAGGCAATCCAAATTGTTTGGCAAAAGTGAAGACGGTAAATTCTACCCTTGGCCTTTCTGTAATTAAATTAATTCTGGCAGGGATACGCGGTCAGCATGAAATGGCAATCCACATATGAAGGGGTTGGCAGTGGGAGAGGAAATCATGTACGATTGTATCCCTTTGTTGACGTTTTGTTACAATTTATACACGATATTGTTTTAGGATATTTTTTATATCTGAGCTTCTAAATTAACCCTGAGCTTCTAAATTAAATGTTTCCGTCTTCATTTGCATGGGAAATTATACATATATTTTTATATTTAATGTGATTTTTTTTTAATTCCAAATAATGTTAATGGTGAACTTCCAACTAGAGATGGGCAAATGTTTTTGGCGAATTTGGACCCACAGCGAACAGGCCGGTTCCTATGGTCCGCGGATTTTTACGGATCAATCTCAAAAAGGGCGTTTTGCGGATTAAAAAAATTATTATTACCGATACACTCCACGGATCCAGCAATCCTTCTTAAGAATCCGCCAACGGATCGCTGAATCCACGTTTTGAATTCTACAAATCCATCAATGGGTTGTATCCAATGGCGGATTTTGATGAATCCGCGTGGATTCAAACCGACCAAATCCTTCTGCTGATTATACACCACAAAACGGATTTTGGGGGGAAAATGCGAGAAAATCCAGGAAACGTATTTGAGCGGATTCGTCCATCATGAATGCTTGCTTAAAAAATGGAATGTTTGCTTGCTCAATTTTACTAGATGACAAGTTGGATAACTCTTCATCTGTCAGTTCACATAAATGAAATATAGATTTCATTGTTCTCTGCACACTTTCTAAAGTGGTTATCTCTACTGTATGGGCTTTCTAAAAGTGATCTTTCAACCTACCACACAATTCAAGAACAGAAACTCTTAGGCTAGTTTTCTCTTTTTCAGTTCAACTCAATGCAACTGCTCAAACAGTAAGTCAACATCTGATTTCCTAGAGATTTAGGGGATTATGTAAACTCATAGGGAACTGACAGTAGTATTGAATATCCCTAGAGAGATCCCTGAAATTTTTAGGTCATTTGAAAATTGTATGCAAGGCAACTGATTTCAGACGCGCTATTAGAGAGTGTTGCGGATCCTTACAATGCATCTAATCTCAGACCCGCTATTAGAGAGGGTTGGGGTTCCTTACAATGCGTCTAATCTCAGACGCGCTATTAGAGAGGGTTGGGGATCCTTACAATTCATCTGATCTCAGACGCGCTATTAGAGAGGGTCGGGGTTCCTTACAATGCGGCTAATCTCAGACGCGCTATTAGAGAGGGTTGGGGATCCTTACAATTCATCTGATCTCAGACGCGCTATTAGAGAGGGTTGGGGTTCCTTACAATGCATCTTGCTCTTAGACGCGCTATTAGAGAGGGTTGGGATCCTTACAATTCATCTGATCTCAGACGCACTATTAGAGAGGGTTGGGGTTCCTTACAATGCATCTGATCTTAGACACGCTATTAGAGAGGGTTGGGGTTCCTTACAATGCATCTGATCTTAGACGCGCTATTAGAGAGGGTTGGGGTTTTGCAGAATTTTACAATATAATTATAGGGTTTCTTAATAAAAAAAAAAGGTTAAAAAATATGGAGTAGAATCTACAGTGTGTGTTACTACTGCTGCAAAAAAGAAGATGGGAATACAGCAAATGTTCAACTTATTTATGCTTCGTTTGTCCCATTTCTTCAGCCAGATTTATACGGTACCCTGATGCATTCAACTTGTTGTTTTCCTAAAGAAATAATAAAACATTACTGAAGGCTCTTCAACGTTTAAAAAAAATATCTGAGTAGAGTTTAATTTACTAGAAATATTTTCTTTTTGTTGGGAAAACACTGGAACAGCTAACTCTTCTTTCTAACGTGTTTTCCTTCAGGTTGTTATAATGGAAGTTCAAGGCTTAAAGTCATTAGCACCAAACCGTATAGTGTATTGTACAATGGAAGTAGAAGGGGGTGAAAAACTTCAAACTGACCAGGCTGAAGCTTCCAAACCAACGTAAGTTTTTATAATCAAATATACATAGATATCACCTGAAATATGTGACATTTGTCATACGTTCTAAATGTTTATTGCCAGTGGCGATTTTCCCATTAGGTCCGATAGGCCAGGGCACAGGGCGGCCCAATATGGGGTCGGCATACAGGGGCCCCGCTCTCTTCCCCACTGAATGCTGGGGGAGAGCGTGGGGCCACTGTAAAGGTCTCTTACCTTCTCCTCTGTGCTGCCCTGCTTCTGCAGCATTGCGACGTCAAATGACGCCGTGATGTCACATGGCGACGCGTTGCAATGACAAAGTGATGTCACATGGCATTGCGTTGTCATGGAAACACATCGTCACTTGACATTGTGGCGTTATTTGACGCTGCGACGCTGCTGGAGGAGGATCCGGCCCGGGGTAAGTGCCTACGGGCGGCAACATTTGTAATCTGCCGCTGTTTATTGGACTACATCAAATGCAATCAAAAATAAAAGGATTCAGGGTCAACGCGGATATCTTTGATTTGTAATGACAAGGTTAAAAAGCATTATGCATTCAATACTCATTTTTCTGGCTTCTGCTTTTTCTGGAACAGTTCAAACCCGTCCATTGCTCCCTCCTGCTTCACTTGATATATATATTGCAGATTAGAAGAAAAAGGAACATATTTATCGGTTGAGCCTTTAGATATGACGTGCATTGGGCACCTACTTACTTCTTAGATTAAGAAACAGATATCTCAATGGTTTTATTTAAGATGCCATATTGTATAGCTTTCTATACTTTAATATACAGCAAATGAACATCTCACTTGTCATCACATTTTTGCACGTTCTCAAACAAGTCGGCAGCCCTGCCTTTCCCCATTATCATACCATGCAATGCTTCCACTGCAGCCAGGGATTCTGGGTAATGACATGCAAATGATTGGCCATGTATTTTGAGCAATACTCGGAGTAACATTCCTAACTGCAGATTCACTGCAGCGCTTTTAGGCCCAGAGCTCATGTTGTATGTAGCTTCAAGGGACAATAACATAACATTAAGCTATATGTTCTCCTGCTAAGACGGTGGGCAACTCCAGTCCTCAAGGGAAACCAACAGGTCAGGTGTTAAGGATATCCCTGCTTCAGCACAGGTGGCTGTTACTTATTTAGCCACCTGTGCTGAAGCAGGGATTTAGGGTCTCCAGTATTGAACCGGGCTGTCCTGTATTTGGACACTCTAAAGTAATACTGGATATGTATTATTGAAATCCCTGCTCTCTGATTGGTTAAAATTCCAGGCATTATTCATTCAGGAATGGGTCGGAATTTTTGACACCTTACCAAGTTTTTTATTCCCAGCCAATCAGCTTTCCCTTGTCAGAGCAGCTGTCCGACAGCAAACGTGATTGGACAGGAGGCAGCAGCCAGACAGTGACTCTTCCCCCTTCCTGCATGGAGCGCAGGGCAGGACACAGTGAGGAGGGAGAGTTTGTGTTTGTGTGTGTAGCTGCAGAGTTTGTGTGTGTGTCTGTGTGGGTCTGTCTGCAGAGTTTGTGTGTGTGTAGAGCTGCAGTGTGTTTGTGTGTGTGTGTGTAGAGCTGCAGAGCGCGTGTTTGTGTGTACAGATGGGGCTACAGAGTTTGTGTGTGTGTCTGTGTGTCTGTGTGGGTCTGTCTGCAGAGTTTGTGTGTGTAGAGCTGCAGTGTATTTGTGTGTGTAGCTGCAGAGTTTGTGTGTGTGTCTTTGTGTCTGTGTGGGTCTGTCTGCAGAGTTTGTGTGTGTGTAGAGCTGCAGTGTGTTTGTGTGTGTGTGTGTAGAGTTGCAGAGCGCGTGTTTGTGTGTACAGAGGGGGGCTACAGAGTTTGTGTGTGTGTATTTATATTAATTAAAAAATCTGTATAAATATACAAAAGTGTCTATTTATGAAAAAGAGAGTTTCCCTATAATAGGGATAACTGGGGCTCTGTTTTGGGGGTATGGGAAACACAATTGAAAGAAATGAGTTGCTTGTAGTTCATTTTATTTCCAATAACAATAGGGGTTAATCAGTTACACCCTTAAACAAGTGTCCATATGACAGAAACTCCTCGCGAGTATTTAACTCTATATAGAGAATGCAGAAGCTCTTCGCCATGATGTGGCAATCAGAAAAGTTCATCATAATAGAATAAAGATTTACTCACAAAAAGATAGACCTCAGTTGAATGTAGTCCAATGTAGGATAAGGAACATCTCCACTTGTCTTCACCTGTGGGGTTTAAATACTGTGTGCCAGACGTGGTAGATAAGGAGCAAGAAAAAAAAAGGAGCAAGAAACAAATTGGCAGCAAGCCAGTGCCTATTTATGAAAAAAAGTCTACATTTAGCCTATAATAGTAATAATCCCCACAGAACAGGGCATTACTGGCCAATAGTGCCCTGTTCTTCTGGGTTTATTACTTAATTATAGGCGAAACTGTTAGAAAATCCGGGCATTATTGAAATCCCTGCTCAATTGGTCAAAATTGCAGGCATTATCCATTCAGTAATGGCCCTGGATTTTTTGGCACTTTGCCAAGTTTTCCGGCCAATCAGCTTTGAGTTCTCATACACACTGAGTGAGAGCAGCTCTCATACAGGTGAGGTGATTGGACAGGAGGCACCAGCCAGGCACTGACTCCTCCCCCACCATGCCTGCAGAGAGCTCTGCACAGGAGAGTGAGGAGCAAGATGTGTATTGTATGGAAGGGTGGGGGGGTGGGGGGAGCCTGCAGAGTGTGTGCGTACATAGGGGGCTGATGAGCTTGTTTCTGTGTCTACAGGGGGGAGGGCTGCAGAGTGTGTCTGCAGTGTGTATACAGGGGGGCCTGCAGTGTATATAGAGAGGGGCTTTCGTGTATTTACAATTTCATTTTAATAAACAAGTACAGTAAAAGCACAAGAAAATGTAGAATATCATGTTGATAAAAACAAATATAACTATACAAAAGTGCCTGTTATGAAAAATGTAAAACAAAACCTACATTTAGCCTATAATAGTAATAATTCCAGAAGAACAGCACATTACTGGCTAATAATGCCCTGTTCTTCAGGGATTATTTCTTAAATAACATTACCTTTAAGCCTATGCTAATAAGATGTAAGGTCATTTGAGGATACAATGTTAAATCGGGTAACATAACATCTGTTCCGGTTTTAGGCAATGTTACTTTATGAGTCCTGATTTAACATAGCTTAGTTGTTCTGGACCTAAGAGATGTGGAATAATACACTCTAGAATATGTGTCCAGGAACATGCTTTATGCTGAGACACAGATGACAGTTTGGTTCATTTAAAGTCGTACAATATTGAACGCTATCATAACAGATTTTATTTACTGCACTGAGCCCAATGGCTGCATTGGCTATAAATGTGTCTGTTGACATTTTAAAGCCATAAAAAGACAGAAGCTTCACTACAGATTTTCCGATACAACCTTGCACAAACAAAAGCTAGGAAAACAATTAGCACACAGCTTATTAATGACATGTTTGCGTATTGTAAAGGTTAACATTGCTGTAATTATAGCAATTGTAGTAATTATAATAACTTTATTTCATATAGCGCTTTTCTCCCAATGGGACTCAGCGCTTCCCAATTACAGTATAGTGTGCGGTACGCAGCACATAGGTTTGTTACAGACACAGTCACTGCACAGATGAGCTTACAATCTATGTTTTTGGTGCCCGAGGCACAGGGAGATAAAGTGACTCGCCCAAGGTCACAAGGAGCCGACACCGGGAATTGAACCAGGTTCCCCAGTCGTAGCTTCAATTTTTGTCGTTTTCTTTTAACGTCTTATAGAAGCAACAAGGGTTATTTCTGAAGCTGTGCTAGTGCTTATCGGTAGTACTATCGTAAAGGTCACTCCCTTTGAAGTCAGTGGGAGTTCCCATGGGCGAGTGCCCCGATCGGCACTATCGCAGTTTAGCGAATAACCGCCAATGTGTTATGTGTCATCTTATAACTGAAAACAAAACCTATGCCGCGAAAATGTATTCAAATTCACTTCAACAGTGCCCCTAGAAATGAGGATATTTAGAATGACTATAAATAGTAGGTCAGCTCACCAAGGTAACCAAAGATTCCGGTAACAGAAAAGAGCGTGTACTGTCACTGTAGTATATTTAAATTATAATTCTTTATAATGAGAGAGAGGGGGAGACAGATAGATATTAACCCTGAGGAAGGTCCCATAGTGGACGGAAACGTTGGATGTATATGGTTGTTTCAATACAGTTTTTTGATTATCATCATTGCAGCGCTGGGTCTTCTTTATCCAGTTTGGTTTTGGTGAAGTATCTTTATATTTTATTGTTATGATTCACACACTTGCTCCTTTTTTTCGACAGTTGCTTTCTTGAGGTATGCCTACTATCCACTATATCTATATATCTATACGTATGTATGTATGTATGTATGTATATATATATATATATATATATATCTATACGTATGTATGTATGTATGTATGTATGTATATATATATATATATATATATAATGTATATGTGTATGTGTGTCTAGCGAGAAGGCACACATGTATTAGTAAAATTAGTTAATCAAGGGTGCATATCGTCCTACTGCCAGCAAAGCAGCACATCAAAAAACAGTTTCCCACGTCACGTGAGCGGTTTGCCCAATGAGGGCGAACCAGCTCCATGACGTCACAGCTGTGCCCCCCCGACACGCCACCCCGACGACTTTCCCTGCAGGACAGAAATCTCTCCTGCTTGAGGCGAGCGTGATTCCGCACCAACATGCACGCTTCCACTATGGCCGAGGTCTTAAAAGGCAGGAAGTGGCTACCTGTTCCAGAACCTGAAGAGACAGGTCACGAGGCTGTGGGACTGCACCGAGGGGTGTTACTGGGAGTTGCAGGACACTGCAGCCATAACCTAGGTTAGTCAAGAGAAAGTCAAGCTGCCCAGAGGTTGTGCCTGGCACAGGAGATGTACTTTCTTCAGGACAATTTAGTTTGCTTTGGTGCACTGCCCGCGATTCAGCAATCCCTGAGTTTTATTTTACCTGTAAGCTGGGTAGCCATCCAGGATAGTTGGGCCAAGATGGGTACTGTGTAGTTAGTGCTCAGAGAGGAGCTAAGCATTTTGTTTTATTGTTACTTTGTTTTATGCCTTTAACAATAAATCTGCTAACAGATTCTTATTGCTTCCTGCCTTTAATGTGAGAGCAAAGATCCTGCAATGTGGCCAAGTATATATACTGTGTGCGTATACGCACTCACACACATACATATGTATGTGCAAAGGAAATTCATATTAAAAGCCTCTATTTCCCCAATGAGGTACTGTTAGTGTAAGCTGAGGGAACCTAGGGAAAATATTTCAGGTTTTCTCACAGCCATCACTACAAAACTTTAGTCTATGCAAAAAAGGTAACATTATGAACATAGATCAAACATTAGAGAATAGTGTGTAATCAAAATGTTAACTGGAAAAGAGTAACTTCTGCTTTCATCATCATTTACTTTGCAAAGTTAATCTGTTAAGCAGATCACTGCGAATGACCACGTGGACGGAAAGTACTCATGGGGATTGTAATGTACACACTGTAATCACTTTGCCATTGGAGTCTGCAATCCCTAGCTGGTTATTTTTTGAGCCTCTGACAATGACCTAAATGCCAAGAAGTACTAAACCAGGAGTGGACAACTCCAGTCCTCATGGGCCACAAACGGCAGACCTGTCCCATGGCATAGCTTAGGGAAGGCGCCGCCTAGTGGCATCAAGAGGGAAAGTGTAGCTTTCCCCCCCCCCATTTTTTTAAATGTAGGTAGGAAGCAAGGGGGTTTCCGGAACTGAACCACATAATGGCTCCGCGACCCCCTGCTTCCTGTGATACATACCTCCGTAGGGGGTGCCGGTATCTCTAGCTCAGGTTTTAAAGCCCCCGGTCACATGGGCCAATAGGAAGCCGCCTATGATGTCATGTGATGGGACAGCTAAAGCTGAGCAGGAGATACCACCACCCCATAAGGAGGTAAGTATCTTGGGAAGCAGGGGGTCCCCGGAACTGAAATGAATGCGGTCCAGCTCTGGAGAGCCCCCGGTGTGGGAACAAAATTTGGGGAGAATTTTTGGGGGGGCGTCCTTATTAGTGCTTGCCTAAGGGCGGCACATAACCTAGGGATGGTCCTGCCAACAGGTTAGGCATTAGGGACATCCCTGCTTCAGCAGCAGCTCAGTTGGTAATTGAGCTACCTGTGCTGAGGCAGGGATTTCCTTAACCTGTTGGTGGCCTTTGAGGACTAGAGATGGACATCCCTGTACTAAACTCTGCAACCAGCTTTATTTGTGTCGCTGTGCATGAATTGAGCACCAGTTGCAAAATGTAATGACACTACTCTCAGTACCCAAATCTATATGTCACCGGACATCCAAGCTTGAGAAAGATGAGATAGCACCTTGGGCCTTCTGGCCAGATGGGAATCCTGCCCTGTCTATGTAAAAAATGCACCCCAAAATACTCAAACAAATGGTAGCAAGCTACTATCTACCAGGATATCCTGCACTTGTCACAAAGGAGTACACTAACTCCTGCAAGAGCTGTGACTAATGGTCAAAAATAATCCCGGTAGTATTTGTGGCAAAGGGCCTGCACTTTACCAACTCAGAGGCCACAGGGTTCCCAAAAGCACCCCAAAACAACACACCCTAAAAATAGAAGAGACTGTAATAAACTTGGTAGGAAGTGTCACGGAGCACGTGAGCTAACAATCAAACAGGCAAGAGAGCTGTGAAACGAATGGGTAAAAGTACAGTTAAGGGGCTACAATGCAGACAACAATAGGATTGTCCAGTCAAGGTTTAAACTTTTAACCAATCAGGCTGGAGCTGTCTATGCTCCAAACCTGCCTCGGCCATAACTCCCAGCTGGCCAACCAGTGACCCGGGGCAGATTTAAACTGGCATCCAATCAGGCGGCTGCTCAGCGGCGGGTCTCACGTCTGCAGAAAGGAGTCGGGGATGGCAGGCGGCGGCAAGATCACGGTCAGGAAGCAGGGACGCAGCGGCCAAACGGGTGGGGGAAAGCGCCGTGGGCAGGACTCGGCAGGCAACAGTTTTCCTACCTGTCCTCCTGTCTGCTCCCAGGAGCCGGGGGCTCGAATCCAAATATATGATTATAAAGGCGCACAGGGTTGGGATTTGTTTTTAAAGCTATGCAATATTCGTTTGTCTGCGTTAAGTTTTTATACACTACCTATATTTCCGTAATTACACATAATCATTTTTAACCATTCCATTCATTAATAAATCGATCACTTGCAGATCAAATGTAATCTGAAAATTGCCTGGCTGCAAAAGTGAAGCAAAAAACTGAAAGAGATGGATTTCTGTTCCTTTGAATGACGTGGAGCTTTTTTTGTACTAGGTTTGCTGCTGGAGGACTTTGAAAAAATAGGTCCATTGTGCATTGGCACTGAATGATTATTTGAGGCAGTATAAATCATTTTTAAATATGCTGCCAACTATTAATTGATAAATCAAATGACTTTTTTCGAGGCTCTGTATTTTCATTACACACGGAGCGCGAATGATCATAAAACGGATGGAAGAGGATGGAAGAGGGCCGATAAAAGTAGGACTATGTGCTTCAGTGTTTCACTAATGGCATTGCTATGATTGTGCCTGCAGGTGTGTGCGCTGTGTGGTGCTGCGCTGGGGGAGTAACTACATGCAAATACTGCAGAATGGGGGTTCATGGATATTTTCCTAATGAAACCTTCTTTTTTTTTTAACCAGACATGGAAGCAGAGGGTCTTCGGAGCTAGCCCATGATATTTTCAGCTCTGGGGAGTGGGGGCCCCATGGATCCTAAGATACATACCGCTAAAAGGATCTCCTTTCAGTTCCCTCCAAGAAAACCAAGATGGAGGTTTAAATCTCCTGCATGACGCGAGCCAATAGAAAGTCGCAACATCATCTGTTGCGGCTTTCTATTGGCCCACGTGACGCAAAGAAATAAAAAACCCAGGATGTGGCTGAGGTACCTTTTTTGGTAAGTATTTTTGGAACCAGGGAGTCACCAGAGCTAAAAATAGTGCTGGTCACCTCTGGAGACGCCAAGGGGCGGTGGTAGCTGGATGCAGATCCAGTTAGAAGCAGACTGTTCTCTACGCTCACGCCACATTTGGTATTGAAAAAATCAAGTTGAATAAGATTAAAAAATCATGATTAGCAAAATGTGGCATAATTGCCCGATCTATGTGCAAACCTTCTTACCCGGCTGTACAGGAGGTCACATCAGATTAACTATACACATTGGCAGTGCTTGGAAGGGGCAGGCTGGGGGCATGGATGACAGTAAAGAAAAGAGATGAGCGCCAGGAACTTTTATAAAACAATAAGAAGCTTTATTGACAGCCGTCTAAAGCACTCCATAGGTATTAACATTCATGGTACTTCATAGAAACTCGTGGCAAACAATACTTTCAAGACTTCATCCCCTCGTAGTTCTCACTCCTATTCAGGGAAGGTGCATAACTTGAGGTCCCATCATAAAGGACATAGTGGGCACTGCTTGCAGGGAGACTATGATGCAGCAAGGGCATCTTTTATATGAATACAGGCTGCAGTATCTGCAACCCGATGAGGACAGTGGTGGTCAGGCTGTGGTATGGGCAAACCCATGAGACCAGGACAAGTGGCATTCCTCTCCTAAACCTTAAGGTCCCGGTTCCTCCAACAGGCTCTATCTTAGAGGGGCGTTACTAACTGAAAACAGCAAAGGGTGACAGGACAAATCTTAATATCTATATTGCTAAACACACAAACCTATTTGCAGGACTCACCGTGAGGAGCCAGGGCCGGTTTTAGAATTTTGGCGCCCGTAGGCACTTACCTTTTTGCAGCCCTGGCCTCCTCCTATTGCATTGTCCCGATATCATATGGCAACGCGTTTCCATGACAACGGCACGCCATGTGATGTCATGGAAGACACTGCAGACGGAGGTAAGAGACCTTTACAGAGGTCCCATGCTCTCCCCCGGCAATCAGTTCAATTGTTGTTTGGAAGAGAGCAGGGCCTCTAACTGCAGCACCGGCTCCCCGAAATTTGTTGCCCTGCCCTGAAATTTGCCATCCTGGGCCCGGGCCGATTAGGCCTATGCCTAAATACGGTCCCGTGAGGACCCCAGTAAGAACTCCGAAGAACCTGCTTCTAGAAAATACAGAGAGGCTATATATACCCTAGCATTGTCATCATATATCACATGATGGGGAGGGGCGCAACTTGAGTGAGCAGACACAGTTAACCACTTAAAGCATTCAACTCCTTATAGAACTAGTAGTCCCCAAAGAGAGCGCTACATACAGATTGCAAAATGTTCTGCATAAAACTAAGGGTCAATTTCGCATGGTTCGCAATATGCAGCGAAAATTTTGCACATCCCTAGTAAACAAGTAATACCCTTATCAAACGTAAAAGAACCTCCTAATTAATAAGGAAGTTTAATGTATATGAGGAATGTTTCCGTAAAAATGACACATCTGTCACTCTGAGCTCTTCATTATCATCTTCAGCCACTTTACCAACAGTGGGGTCCCTTCTGCTATGTAAAAATAAAGCGAAAAAAACATTATACAGGATTCAAAAAAAGTGGTTAACAAAAATATAAAGTGGTTTTCCAGTCATTTACAACTATTGTAAATTGTCTAACTCATTAATAAGTGACCTAGTACTTTTTCCATTTTCACGGCAGATGTAAAAATAACAGAAAGAAATTTCTGCAACGTCATGTAGGTGTGAACAAAAATGTTCTTTATTTCGTTAAAAAAAAAAAAAAAAGTACTGAGTAATGTTTTGGATTCATTTACATCCATCATAGTCAGGAGTTGGGAGGACTTAATTCAACAGGAGATGTGTTTGCCAAAGAGCTACAAAGCCAGGGCTTCAGGAAATATTAACAATTTACTTCACCCACAAGCTGATTAACTTTATAATGGTATCGCTCAATCTTCAAGTAACAGCTCTGTCCTCTTTTTCATAGGAATAAATAGTGTCTCCAGCACACACAAAAGAAAAAAGGAAAAGCCAATGGCACGATAATATCATGAGATATTATGTATTTTAATCAATTTGATGCTTCAGGGGTTAATGTGGTTACCGTTTGTCTTTAAATAGAATATATTGGGTTTATGACAGGCCAAGACCCTTCCCGGGTCTGTGCTGATACACAAAGAGGGCTTAATGGAATGGGGGGGGGGGGGGGGAGGGGAAGGTAAAGGGAATATGTTATTTAGAAGGCCATAAACGATAGCCAGATATAAGGCTGTTAGCCTCAAAGGAAACTCACAAGGGGTATCTCAGGAATGTTTTTAAGTCCTCCAAGTAAGGCGTGACCTGTGTGTTACCTCTCTCTGTGAAGCTGGAGGACTTTATTTAAAATAAGAATTTCTTGATGGCGTCTACTTTGTATAATAGGAGGTACATATCCGTCACCATTGCGATTATACAAATCAAACCATACCACACACTGCATGGGTAAGAGGTGCCAAGGACAGAAATCACTTTATCACTCAAATTTAGGAGCAAGATGCTCAAAATTAGTCTGGTTAAATCCGTCTTAAACACCTGAATCTATCATCATGACTCACGTGTGTCTAAGTATTAGAGAAATTAAGTTATGAGTGTCTTTATATATTGAGGCAAAAAATAAAACCTCTTTTTTTAGGAGGTTTTTTTTTCTCTGTCGTAAAATCGTCAACCTAGCTGCTGATTTACGACAGGGATGGACTTATGGTGTTTCAATGGGGAAAAAATATTACATAGGTCTTAGCAAGGTAATCTAAAAATCAGATTTCCACAGAGGCGTGCTTTGGGCCATACACGTGATTTCTTCCAAACAGCGTTTACGTTTTGCCTCAGTATATAAAATACACTCATAACTTTCCTTAAATTGTGACCTTCTAAACAACACATATGTCAAGTTTAGTGGGCCGTCCCGTGATAGGCCCCCTCAATTATGTCCTCTTTGAAGACCAGCAATATATTGTATTTTTAAAACCAACCTGTACCTGTATTTAACCCCTAAAGCACCAGATTGATTAAAATACATAATATCTCATGACATTAACGTGACACCAAGTATAATAGCAACTGGTGCTCTAAGAAAATGTACGTTGATTTTGTAGGAGTCAATGATTTTGCATTTAAAATATCAGTCGCATCATTTGCAGTTGACCATTGAATAAGTTTTAGCTATTGGGGCAGTCTGAAAACTCCCCTGTATACAACACTGTAATATTCAATCTTGGACTAGTATTAAAAACTCTCTAAGATTGTAACAGGCAAATTGTAACATTGTAACGGAGCAACCCTATGTGTAGCTTTCAAAAGGGAATCATCAGAATTCTTAATCCAAGATGGCTGACTGCCAGTTTGGACAAGAAACCTTTTCTGCACATAGATAAAAGGCTGTTTGCAAGTTAAATATTTGCCAAACAAAGGATAATATGTGCTTTGCAAATAAAAAAAAACTGAGGAAAATACAATAAAACTATGCAGAGCCTCTTTGTTTGTTTTTCAATGGAACATGAAGATTCATTTTATGGAGGAAAAAAAAGTAGCTTTATCACAACGTTACTTCAAGTTGCAACACATTTGGCAAATATATTACAGTCACAAACACTTTGGCTCTCAAGCTTTGCTCGTTAAGATATTCAGTGGTACCAAGGCAAAAGTCATTTTGATATCTCAAGGCAAATAATGCCATCTAGTGTTGGAGACATGTAATTTATTTATAATGCATGTTGATAGGAAGTAGATTGGTGAATTTGATGAAATTTGATTCACGTTCTTTCTGATTTTGGAAACATTTTTGAGTATTCAAATAATAAAAAAAAACCTTAATTTTTTTTTTACTTTAACGAATTAGCAAATATTCAAAAATACCTAAAAAAATATATACCGGTATATGCTATTTTCCCGGTGAATTTAAATTTTCTACCAATATGCACCCAATTATTAAAATGTAGCTGTGACTGGCACTAACGCTGCAGTTCTCTCTGTTTTTAATATACAGATTTGCATGTGACTTCCCAGAATCCATGTATGCAACTTAACCACTTTATGAAATATGACAATGGGTTGAATGAAGGTTCTGGTTTGGGGACCTGTTAAATACATGTAGTTACACTCTTTGACATTCCCCCTTTGTTCTAACACCACCAAAAATGATTGGGATTTAAAGAGGCAGATAATGCACTGTTAGGTTATACCAAATATTAACATTTAACAGTGAACTTAACTATAGAAATGCAAAAAAAGGTGTTTGACTGTAGTCTCTTCTCTTTGGCTGTCAGCTAAGCTTTCCGCTAATTTTTCCCTTCTAGCAGTTAAGGGGTTAAACCCTTCTGAAGTAGGGGAATGTCAGATGAGACATGCGCCTTTTTAACGTCATGCCTTTTTATAGTAATGTTGGATTGTAAGTCTTTTCTCCAGCTTCATGTACTGTACATTTTAATATTTTGGACCTCGGGCAGCGTGAGAAATGTAAGCAGCTCGCCAGTATCTCATTTATGGAGAGGAAAATATTTCTTGACCTGATGTTCCACCCTTTCCATACGCCTCTTAGGGACCAACACAAATTCCTTCCTCATCAGCTTTATAAACCTGTAATCTGCGCTCACCGTCTGTCCACAGTTGGGGATTTACTCCACGGTGACCCGTATGGCCTCCCAGGGATAATTGCAATACACCATCATTTGTTTCTTCAAGAGAAATGTTTTCTGCAGCCTGTTCCGCTATTTAGTGCAGTGATACTATATTCTCCCCCCCCCCCTTTCTTTTTTTTCTTATTTCTATATGTAAAGCAGAATGTATAATTCTACATTCTTACCTAAACTGGCAATTGTTTGGAGCTCCTATTATAAATCTGTCAGAATCCTGGTTGTGGGACTAACATAATGGCTGCTTCAGTCAGTGTAACTCAGCAGCTACAATGTATCCTTATATCACTATGGTAACATTATCTATTGTTACAGTTTACAGCTCAAACTGTTGGGAACAGTGGCAACAAATTATTACAAACAGGAAAGTGTTACAAAGATCTTGCTTGGGAGTGGGCCAAAAGCAGAAATCAAAGGATTCTTTAAAACGCGTTAAAAATGGCATTAAGATTTAAAAATAATTTAAAAAAATGTAGTAAGTATTATCTAATACAAATTTTTTTTTTAAACACATAAGATTCCACATGTTTTGCTGCTTTAAAACCATGTAAAACATTCGAGGCTGAATGTAATAATGCAGCATATTTCACACCAGGGCTCTAACATCTGCCCCAAGAAAATGGAGTCAATTTATCAAGTAGCGGAAGAACCATTTGACGGTTCCGTGCACTTACTAACATCATCAGATTACAATTTATTGCAAACTGTCATTTGTTACCAATAAATTTCAAAAGAAAACGCTAAATCATGCATGAAAACAGCTTAGTGAATCAGGATTAAATTGATAAATGCCTTACTTTTCTACTGATACACTTATGTCACTAACTAGGTAATATATAGGGGGTCGGCGTGGGATTTTCTAGGGGGGGGCGCAGCATTTATATAGGCCCCGCGTTTCCCCGAAGGCATTTAAATTAAATGCGAGGCGACGGCGACGAGGCCTCTGTAACTTTACTTACCCTGGCTTCCAGCGATGCGTCTCCATGGCAACCCGGCAGCAAATGATGCGGCGTGGTCACGTGACGTCATGTCGCCACGGCAACGTGATGTCACATGACCCCGCGGCGTCATTTGACTCCGGAGCCGAGCAGGCAGGGGGGCGCAGGCTGAAAAGCTTGCGCACACCTGATGTAGCACAGAATGTATGTGATAGATATGATTTATGGGTTAAAAATCCAGTCAACGTTCTACCCATTTTGCATGTATGGAAAAGATAACATCGTGATATTGATTTGTAGTTGTTTCATTTGTATATTTTGCTGCAGTTTAAGATAGTTCTGTTTTCTAACTTTAAAACTCCAGTCACAAAATCACACACTTTTAAGAGTAGTTTATTAAGACTGTTTTTGTTGCCAAAGATTGCAATATACAAGGATACAACCGTAGGCCGGGGCCATGGTACAAAATACAGCGCTGAGCCGCGCTGAGCCAGGAAACTTACCTCCTGCATCCGGCATGTGTGGGGCTTTGGTAGACACTTCCGCAGGCGTGCGGAGGCGTGTGGAATTGCAGCCGGCAGATTCATAAAATTTTTCGCGCCGGGGGCCGGTCACGTGACCGGCAAAAGGCAATGGCACTCCGTGACGTGTGCGCCGTGACGTGGCGCGCCAGCCCGGCCTCCCGCCCCGCCTCCCACCTGCCTCACAAGCACGGTCGTTGACACTTATGCCAGGACACAAAAAAAGCTCCTGCTTGAGCAGGAGAGCGTGAGCGTCAGCGCGGCTCAGCGCGGTATTTTTTACCATGGCCCCGGCCTAATGTTAGGGATGTGGGACGGCGGCCATCACTGCATGCTCAAGGACCAGAGAGAGAGGTGTTCCCATGCATGGAAGAAGGATGTTGGAGCATGGGAGTTTAGGCAGAAGGATGGAGATCTTACAGAAGGAGTTGTGACAGATTTTTTTTGTCCATACAAAGTGGTATTAAAGTAATATGATTTGTCCATATTGGAATGTCTTCTTACTCTAGGAAGTGTGTAGAAGTTAATCCAGTGATAAGAAGAGCTTTCTAAGGGCATGTGTTGGGCAGTGTTAAAAAAGGTTGTATTAGTGATTACATTCAAGTAGTTTGGGGCGTTCTATAGGTATTTTAACTCTCTATGCACTGCATAGGACATGAGCTGGTTATTTCAAATGCATTACATACAGTAGGAGCATTTAACAGCTGTATTTCTTATTCGTATCTTCATCCAGAAATGTGCAATAATAGCAGCATACAGCGAATTCTACAAACACCAGCATCAATCATTCTTTCACTTGGATTATGGTGTTTGTTGTACTTTATTGGGTTAGTCCAGGGGAGCACAATATTTCCCCCCTGCGCCCCACTGCCGGCTGTCCCCCTCTCCGCCCACCCCCCCTTACCTCGCCTCCGGCGTTCTGGGTGTCATGATGCCGTGTTGCCATGGCGACGCGTCTCCAGAAGCCGTTTGAGTCGAGGTAAGTCAAGTTTACAGTGGCCTTCGCCGCTTCTACGGCATTTAATTTAAGTGGCCCCTGGGGGGGGCCCCCCCCTGTTTGCGCACCCACCCCTGGGTTAGTCGTATGTTTCCTCCAACTTGCATTGCTGCTTAAATATGTTCACTAAATGTATGTATATTATACCAGCTCCCTCTTGTGGACAATACAGAGCACGTCTGACTTTTTATGTATTCAAGTAAAAGTAATATGACTGAAATCGGGGTGACATGGAGCTGATAGATCTAACCCAGGAGAAGCCAGCTCCAGTGCTCAAGGGCCATCAACAGGTCAGGTTTTCAGGATATCCCTGCATCAGCACAGGTGGCTCAATCGAAGAGTGAGCCACTGATTGAGCCAACTGTTTTGGCGGAGGGATATCCTGAAAACCTGACCTGTTGGTAGCCCTTGAGGCCTGGAGTTGGCTACCCCGATCTTTTTTTTTTTTTTTATAACTAAAAGGTTCAGATCAGGAGTAGCCAACTCCAGTCTTCAAGGGCCACCAACAGGTCAGGTTTTCAGGATATCCCTGCGTCAGGACAGGTGGCTCAATCAGTGTCCCAGTAAGTGTGACCCTCTTGTGCTGAAGCAAGGATATCCTGAAAACCTGACCTGTTGATGGCCCTTGAGGCCTGGAGTTGGCTACTCCTGACCTAACCCTTTTAGTTGAAAAAAAAAGACCTACATTATGTTGATGGGTCAAAAAGCAATTAGGAGAGTCCTAATAGCACCGAAGATGTTAAAAGTGCTTACCGGCATATACTGTATGTGTAATCCCTTTTAAAGGGCTCAGCAGTACACTTCAAACTATACTGATCTGTTGGTCTTGAAATATACGATGAGCCAAAAGTGCTCTTTCTTCTGCAGCACCCACTCATTGCCATAAGGCTTTGATCTTTAAGTGACATTAGTTAGTTTCCATTACTTTAGTCTTCCAGGAAGTGGCACTTTGCTGCAATTAACTTATACTTCATTGGCGTATGTGCTGCTCAGATCTTTTTTTACATTTTGTTTTTTTATCCCATATGGCGATTACGTTTTCCATGAAATGCCAGAAATCTGGGGTTGCGTTGCTATGAAACTCCTGTTCGATGAGTTCAAGCTGTGGAGTAGCACAAGAGGTCCATTGGCTTTCCATACCTGCTGCCATCTTGCCCGCTTCTCCTGCTCCCACGACCCAGCGCGAGGACACCTGCCAGTTCTTGGCAAGAATTGTGTATCGAGGGAATGACAAAGCGCAAGCTTCAATGTTTTAAATGCACAGCAGTGTGCTCAAACAATTAAAAGCCAGCACTAAGAGAAGACAAATTACCCATGCCTAATTGCCTGCACCATTTAGTTTCCTGTTTGGCACTGTCATTTTTTATCGGCCGTGATGAGTTATGAGAGTTCTGAATAGGCCCAAAGCCATTTTTTCACTCATAACGCAATCACTCTTTCAGCTCTGCGGTGAGTTAATGAACAACGGTAATGTACGTTATGTGACTGATACTGTGTTGGTTTACATTTGTTGCGGGCAGTGTAAAAAGAAATAAATAAGTTATCCACAGGTGATATTATCCACTTAGTCATTCATAACCGAGGCTATTAACAGGGAGGCTGAGGCCAAATACCCCAGACATACTTGAAAACGAGAGGTAACTCTCACTGTATTACTTCCTGGTAACTCAATTTGTTCTAAATAATAATAAATAATACCAGCTACTAGAAGACCATCCATTTTATTTAGAGCAGGGGTGGAGAACTCCAGTCGTCAAGGGCCACCAACCGGTCAGGTTTTCAGGATATCCCTGCTTCAGCACAGGTGACTCACACTAAGACTGAGCCACCCGTGCTGAAGAAGGGATATCCTGAAGCCCTGATCTGTCGGTGGCTCTTGAGGACTTGAGTTGGCCACTCTTGATTTAGATTCAGTAACGTTGGAAATATAGTTATTTATTTTGTGGGTGAGGTGTACCTGTAACATGCCGAGTCATCGACACCGTGTGGTTTGTGATGGGCAAAATCGACAGCGGAATAATTGGGACCTTCACAGCAGGTGAAAGGTTTCCCCAAGAAACCCAAATGAGGCGACATTTGCTGGCTGCTACATAACCAGTGTAGCTTGTGAACATAGCAGCTGTTCGCTTAAGCAATTATTTACTTGCAAACTTCACATTTCTGATGCTGAACCTCTAAAAAGAGTTTGTCAAACTATTCACATTCAGATTAATTTCTTACAATCGGTTGGCACTATTGCAGTTTAATGAATAACCCCCATAGACCCGATAAACTGTCTAATAGTTGGCTGCAGGAACCGTCCAGCCCAAACCAATTTTGAGCCCAAAAAGAATTCACCAAGGTTTGCTCATGACTACAAGACAAAATAAACAGTCCATATGCAATATACAAAGAAAATGTTTATACAATCGCTTTATTGCAGGTAACCTGTGTTAATAAAATAAAAATCGGCATTCAGTGTGACTCAGATATTGGTGAAGCAGAATAATTTAATTAGATTTTTTTAACAACTAGATCAAGTGGATTAGATACTGCAATGAGTTTGTGCTACTGCAATTTTATTACATCTTTCAGGGGTGAATACTGCTCATGCGTGCCCAGACAATCATAAACGAGGAGGAGGACAGAGCCTCTCCCTTACCTCTAAAAGCTAATGTTATTGTCAATATTAACTGAACTCCCTGTGCATATAAACGGTGTCGTATAGAATATAAATCCTGTTTCTGTGGAGTTCATTGTGGGCTTATGTTTATCATTATATGACCATGACTTTTACTAAAGATGCCACGTGCTACTTTGTTACATTTCTAACTCGTGCTTCTTTGTGAATTACTGTAATTGACAATGTGTTCCTGATGTCATTAAGGAAGGAGTACTAAATACTGTGGCAAGTTCTTTGTTCTGTAAAAAAAAGTGATGAAAATACTTGTTTGTTTTTTTAGTTAGCAGCATTTGTGGGTAGCATATGGTCTGACAATGCTTCATCAAATAAGAGGCTTTTCATAGTAAACAGAAATGACAGCACCAAAGTGGAAATTAACAAGCCAGTCACTGCACGGTGAGGGGCGGCCAACTCCAGTCCTCAAGAGCCACCAGCAGGTCAGGTTTTAAGGATATCCCTGCTTCAGCACAGGTGGCTCAATCCGTGGCTCACTTATTGAGCCACCTGTGCTGAAGCCGGAATATCCTTCAAACCTGACCTGTTGGTGGTCCTCGAGGACTGGAGTGGGCCGCTCCTGGTCTATGTAATAACACAGGAGGGAGGGTGAGCAGGGGGTATGATACCTTTTATTGGGCCAACAAGTAGTTGAAATGTTACAAGCTTTCCAGCCTCAGTGTGGGGTCGGTTATACTGGCTTTGCATAACCAACCCCACACGGATGAGACGTATTAAGGTCGAAACGGCTGTCTGTGGGTGGGTTTACTGGCTATGCATCTTAACCCTGGCTGTGTTCAAAGCTGTGAAATGCAGCAAGCATAAGCTTACAGGGGACCATGTTATATGGTTTTGAAGCAAAAGGTGGCACTGTGTGCTCATTTGCATGTCATTTCCCAGAATCCTTTGCTGCAGTGGAAGCGCTGTGTGCTGGGTGATAATGGTGAAAGGCAGGGCAGAGAGCGGCCCGCATTCATCCAAATAGAACCAACGCGGGGGGGGGGCAATTTCCACCTCGCCCCCCTGTCCAGCCCCGCTCCTGGTCCTTCCCCTCAATGTCTGACTGGCACCCTCTCCCTCTACCTTTTAGATCCATCCCTCTTTAGCTAAGCATATGGGTAGCTCCGTGGCTGATACTACACATCTAATATGCGCTGACGTTGGCCACATGCAGACACCAGAACGCCCTCCTGTCTCTGTACTTTTCTTATTGTTAATGTCATGTCTGAAGCGCTTAATCCCGTTATGTGTTATATTATTACGTCACGTGTATTACTGCTGTGACGTGCTATGTACCTGGATGGCGCTATATAAATAAAGATATGGTTGGGGTTTCTCAGCTTGTTGGGAATCTGTGTATAAATAAAGATATATCTCAGACAATCCAGGAGTAGCACATATGGGAAACATAAAAAGAAATAATACAAAATTTAAGTGCAGATGTATTAGTATAGAGATGTATGATGAGATGTAATCTTGGCTCTGGTGGTAAGCTTACTTACAAGATGTCAATAATATAAATGCGTTTTGCAGATAGGGCTGCTACCCAGTGGATGATTGAGATGTGTGGAACTCCCTCTAGGCTTGTCCCGTCAACATGGTTGTGTTATATATGAGAGAGAGAGACAGCAAAACAAAGCGCGATCTGATGTATACAAAACTTTATAAAATATGGGTATATAAAATGTGCACTTACAATGTGCTAAAAACAATAAATGCTTTTGACACAATCAATGTGTGTGTACTGAGGTCACCGCAGCTCTCACCGCCTCCCCTTGGTAATCCGGAGCTCCTTCGCCTGCACTTTGACGTCCCAGCTTCACTCCGAGCTTCCTTCTGTGTCTGTGACGTCACGGCTCTGAGGGTAGTGGAACTACGGATCGCCCACTGGTCCAAAACACCACTCAACGCGTTTCCCCCAGCCCTTGTGAACTGCCGTAAGCAGAGGGAGTTCCACACATCTCAATCATCCACTGGGTAGCAGCCTATCTGCAAAACGCATTTATATTATTGACATCTTGTAAGTAAGCTTACCAACAGAGCCAAGATTACATCTCATCATACATCTCTATACTAATACATCTGCACTTAAATTTTGTATTATTTCTTTTTATGTTTCCCATATGTGCTCCTCCTGGATTGTCTGAGATATATTATACATGCTGGAACCCGTGAAACAGGTCCCACCAGAGGCTTTGAGCAGGGTCACCATTATTAGCATTATTATATTGGTTATTGAGCACACAGTTTATTTCACTTATTTCACTTTTCTCACTTGTGTATATATATACGTTTTATTATCACATTATAAGTAGTTAGCGCCTTTTATCACTATATTTCACTATAAATAAAGATATACATACATACTGCGCATACATAATTGGTGCACAGAGACGCAGAGTTTCATACATCTCATTATAATCTCTGCGTCCGGTAACTTCTCCATTATAACTCCTCCTATTAAAAATTCCCAAAATCTGTATCATATGGTGACAATCGCCTCAATAGGATCATTTCTGCAAACTAGTGCAAAAGGTATCCCCGGATTTAATATAGTCAATAAAACACCATTGGTTCTAGTGGAATGTCTCCCTTGATAAGTAGGGGGGTGCTATTTCTGTTCCAGAACTTAAACACTTTAACAGCATTGAAACATTGATAAAAACTCAACCATTTATTCTCCAAGGAAATGGAATGCATATTGCTACCTGCATGCTCAAGGCTTTGTCGTGTGTTGTAAAGTTCACCGCTGCCATGCTGGGAAGAAAAGAAACACAATAAACAACTCAGCTAGCTGCTTCTGCTGTTTATCAAATGCAATTTCTGGCAGTCACCAGCTGTTGAACTGCTTCCAGCTGATAGAGCTTCGTGTCTTCCAGAAGAGAACAGAACCGAGCAAAATATGATATCTCCTATGTTCTTATTATTATACATTGGAACGAATGCTCAATTACATATATTTGCAGGCATATGCCAATCACAAAGCATCTCTGGGCTAAGAAAAGGCAGAAACAAGGAGGGACACACACCAGATGATATTTACAGCCAAATACAATACTGCAGTGATGTTAAAAAATAAAAAAAACACTTTTTCGAACTTTTTTTTTTATTGCTATAGGAGGGTTAGTTTTTATGCCGAGCAAATGTGTTTCATTGACAGATAGGTGTAAATATTTGAATTGATTACCTTTTAGCTTTGTACACTTGAAGAAGAGACATGTGAAGTTTCAAAAGCTCTGTAAAGCATAGTTTAATCCAGGGGGGCGCAAACTTTTTTCCCTGCGCCCCCCTGACGGCTGTCCCCTCGCTCCCGCGCCCCCCCCCAACCCCAACTTACCCGCGCTCCGGCGTAATGACATCACGTTGCCATAGCAACGTGACGTCACATGACCTCGCAGCGTCATTTTGACGCCGCGTTGCCATGGCGCCGCAGGGAGGAAGCCGCCGGAGCCACGGTAAGTTAGGTTTACAGAGGCCCTGCAGCTCCCCCGGCACTTAATTTAAGTGCCTTCGGGAAGCGCGCGGGGCCTCTGTAAACCCCGCGCCCCCCGTCGGCAGTGTCGCGCCCCCCTGGGGGTCGCGCCCCCCCTGGGGGTCGCGCCCCACAGTTTGCGCACCGCTGGTTTAATCTACACATTAAATAATAATAATAATAAATAATATTTATACCGCAGACTATAAGCTTATAGGGCTCCATGTAAAAATGGATAAGAAGTCTAAGGTGACGCAGTGTGCTCATTTGCATATCATCACCCAGAATCCCTGGCTGCAGTGGAAGCACTGTATGCTGGGAGACAATGGGTAGAAAGGAAGAAAACTGGCAGAGCACTACTGCAGATATCCAGAAAGTAGTAGAAAGGAGGGTGCTTATCCCATAAAAAAGTTATTTATTGGTCATGGAAAAAAGGGCAAAGGAAATCCCCACCTGGGGGACCCCTCACCTTTGGATCGCATGGACGTTGCAGCACTCCGAGTGAGTTAACCGCTTGCTACATGTTTTCCTGTTCAGGACTTTATTAAGACATTTGGTACATTCCAGGGTGTTATCATGCTCAATTTTCCTGGTATTACTGTTCACATTAGCGTCAGTCATTAGTGAGCTCATCATCCAGGATTTGCACACAAGTCCCCCCACAAGTATCCGGTTATTCATTTGTTTACCCATCTCACTGTTTTGGTCTTTAGCATTACGCACTCACATGGTCTAGGAGATAATGGGGAAGGGCAGCGCTGCGACCTGTCTAAGACGTGTGAATGTGCTCACAAGTGATATTTTTATTTGCAGTGTATAGTTTAATCTAGGAAGAACTCTAGTACAATTAAAAGGTACGGTATCACAGGCTGCAACTAGTTGATCTTATCTCTCCTCGCCCAACGGATTTATAGAAACAAATCGGCATGCTTGTTTATTTTTATTTTTCAAAATGAGGTTTATTTTTAATAGTGGACCCGGCAGGTAAGGGGGGCTTTCTGCAGCTGAGGTATGCAGTTGTAGCTGCGGAGACCCTCCAGTTCTCAAGATACTTAGTTTCAGGTGCCGGTGTTCTCTTCTCCCTCTGAGGAATTCAAAATGGCCCTCAAAGCATGAGCCAATAGGAAGCCAGAGTGAATGATGATGTGACTTCCTATTGGACCGTGGGTGCCGTTTTTGCATAACCAGAAAGTATATCGGCACCTAAAACTGTAAGAACCTCACGAACAGCGGGCCCCCCGGAGCGGAAAATAGCACGGCTGGAATTCAGAGAAGCCCCAGGTTCGAATCCTGTAATATATTTATATTTATTTATTTTGCGCAAAATTGCTACTTTAATACATTTCTTTATTTACTTGGAAGTTCAGCATATTCTGGGGGAAATGTTCAGCTCTGTTGTGGCCTCAAATTAACAAAGTAGTTACTATTATCAGCATATTTCTTTTATCTTGTGATCACTTTGCACATATGGCTTTAATAAAATGTGGTGTCCTGGGTGGGGATACAGCAGAGGGGGGGGGGGCAAAATAAGGCCCATGGGCCACATCTGGCCCACCAAATGATTCTATCCGGCCCCCCACTGGTAGGGCATCAGTCTGCTCACACCCCCCGTGCACGAGCGCTACCTGTGGTGCGGGGCCCTACGTTGTGACAGGTTTTTATTTAACCAAATTTTCATTTTATTTTATTTAACCAAATGTTGTTTTATACATGTACACATGTACTTCAGCGTTTTCATTCTTTCTATTGAGCGAGATTCTCACGTCCTCATCAATATGTAAATGCATATATTGAATAAATGTCTGCTCAATGATTTGTTTTTATCTAACCTCATTTTCAATTAATGTCAATGATATATTCTTTATTTCCTGCATGTACATTAAGTGTGTGTGGGCCCGAAAGCTTGTGAAGGGGCCCGCCAGCCAAAATAATGGCCTACCCCTGGCATAAAGCATGTTCTAGAGTGTCATTGCATACTGGGTGATAATTATTGTGCATACGGAAACCGTATCTGGTCTAAATATTTCCTAGGAAGAGAGAATACTGTAAAAGGAATGTGGTAATAAAATTAAAATCTGGCAGATTTCAACACATTTGTCCCTACGGATAATGTCAACCTGTACCCCAAAGACTGGAAACAATGTTCTTTGGCTTTCTTTGCCGGTTAATACACGATGTTCAGGACAGCAGCCAAAAACCAGTCATTCAGATTCTCCAATGCAAAATGCTATAGTACGTACTGTACATATAATGGGAGGTCTATCGTGTCATACATGTAGAGGCTCACATTGCCAAGGCAGACAATACCATTGTTTCCATTATTGGGGATAGATTTTCTCAGATAGACATCAATGAAGACGTATGATGTATCAATCATAGATTGTAAGCTCTTCGGAGCAGGGACTCCTTTTCCTAAATGTTACTTTTATGTCTGAAGCACTTCTTCCCATGATCTGTTATTTGTTATTTGTTATTTATATGATTGTCACGTGTATTACTGCTGTGAAGCTCTAGGTACATTAATTAATAGCGGTATATATATAAAGACATACATACAGACATAAATACATACATACATACTATACATACATACAAAGGATTTGGTCCAATGGACTTGCTAGGACATTATTTGCATACAAAATACTTTTAATCCATACTGTACTTTGGAACAACTAATACCGTGTTATTAACCCATACAAACTCATTATTTGGTTATTTCTGTACTACTGCAGATCTTTTACTAGATGAAAAAAAAACCTTAAATAACAAAAAGACTTGTTTTTCCAAAATTGGAACACTGAAAAAACTAAATGTTACTGTATGTTGCTGCTGATTTGCAACATCTTGCACCTAGCACTTCATAGCACAGATCAACCATTCCAATTGTGTAGACATCTGGTTTAGATTAACTAGCGAGTTAATTAACACATTTCTTGTCACAGAGTTGTAGCACATTTTTGTGCTACATTGTCATTTTATATTAACCCGTTCCATATTCTGCTTACCATACAATGACATGCTTATTTGGTAAACTATTTGTTCTTTAACATTCTGTAGCTGGGGAACGCAAGGCGACTTCAGCACCACACATGCATTACCTGCAGTAAAAGTGAAGCTGTTCACAGAAAGCACTGGAGTTTTGGCTTTAGAGGATAAAGAACTTGGAAGGGTAAGACAATGAAAACTCAGCCATTGATTCTTTCAAGGACTATATATATATATATATATATATATATATATATATATATATATATATATATATATAAATCTTTAGCCCATGAATTGGACTAAAATCTTCTACAACACTGGTGTGACTGCAGCCTTTTCTGGGGTACCTCTGAGGGCACCAAGAACTGCAGATGGGTTACGTGAGTATAAAGGAATCTTTATTGCGAGTGCACAAGGAGATCACACATTAGCAAGCAGCTTCAGCGTTATCTGGGGTGGGGTAGTGCCAACTCCAGTATTTATAGCCTTGGTTACAGAAGATAAGGCGGCACTGCCCTATTACAATCTATAAACTCTACATATGTTTTATTTGAGCTTGGTTAGCATAAAATACCTCCCTCTCATAATAGTTGTTTTTACCAAAGTTAAGTTTCAATTGCTTTAGGAAGCACATGATGTCCTGAAATAGTCTCAGAGCAAACCTTGCCCACTCACACATTCTTTCATACAGAAATGGTACAATAACAAAGTGCGTCAGGGTACTGATAGATTGTATCGCTATAATTCTGGGCGTTAAGCCACAGGCGCAGCCTTGGAACTTCTGCTGTCAGCAAAACTCATCCTCACCCACAAACACTTATGACACGTCCAGATAAAACAGAAGAGACCAAATGGATTACCAGTAACCCCAGACCCTCTTTCTTCTGTATAGCCCTCCTGCCCATAATTCTTTCACAGTTCCCCCTTTTTATACTTGAAACAAGTAACCCAAAATGAGTTGGTAGCATTGCTTAGTCTCTGAAATTCCAGTTCAGCCATGGTTGATCTTAGCGCTTCTTCTTTCCGTATACACTTCTCCAGATTCTTAGCCAGGGATATATCATCATATTCATCCCGATATTCATCCTTATTCCTGGTGATATTGTGATAGTTTGCAAGGGCTATACCACCCAAGGATTTGTACAAGGGGGATTGTTCTGTTACTTCTTCTTGGGGGGCCATTATTTGTGGGGAGGGTCCGAGGCACTTGGCAAGTAGCAGTTTACAAGACACAAAGATGACATACACAGTAAAGAGACAAACAACAATAAGAATCAGTCCTTGGCAATTTCTGCTCTGAGAAATCCCAGCCATGTACTTAGACCAAAGAAATCACTACTCGACCTAGCATCACCATCCCGTCATATATTTTCTATAGTCGTCTGGAGAGTTTTCACCTTATCAAGGTGCTTCCTTACATCCATACTCCTATCCTCAATCCACGTACAACATTCTGCCCCAATAGTCTTACACAGCCCTCCTCTATCTGCCAGCAGCATATCAAGGCTCAATATACTGTAAGTATAGATATAGGATAAAGTATCTGGTGTCTAAATTTAGCATAGGTTGTACTTGATGGACGCATCATCCACTATGTAACTATGTAAGGCCTATCTGATGGGACACTACTACTGCCCTGAACTGTTTCTGTTCTGAATGTGTACGCCTCTTCTGAATAGACATACGAGGAGACTATTTTGTTAAAACCTATTGAAAAATATTTCTACCTGGTCAATTTTTCTAAATAAATAGTAGTAAGGACATTGGATCTTGACATAGCCTTAAATATTGATAGGTATGGGTATATAACTCATCCTCCCTGCAGCACTTAAATGCATGTGTACATAGACATAGCAATATGTAATATTAATACTGCAGGCCACCCTATGTGCTAAGTCTAGCAACACATTTCTTTCTTCTGCTATCCCCAGATGTCCTAACACTCGTAGGTATATAAGAATCTGGAACCCTTTCATTTTCTTAACCCTTCCGTTTAGTTATCAGATAAAGAAAAATAACAGCACAAATAACCCCTAATAGTAACCTAACCAGGATCCACTGATCTGTTTAGAAGTTTCCAATCAGAGTCTTGAGACAGGTGTTAGTATCTGAAATGTTAAACATAGAAAAAAAAATGTAAGGTTAATAGAAAACAATTCAGCAACAGTATGAAAATGTTAAGTTCTTAATATTTTGGTTTGTCAAAAACTTGTGTAAATGTCTTTGATGGGGGAGACCACTTTACAATGAGACACATGGACCCACGAGGTGAGCTCAGCCACCTTGACAGCTGTATTTGTTGTACGCAATACTTGATACGGGCACTTCCACCTGGGCTGCAATGCATGTTTTTGTTTAAACGATTTAACCATCACCCAGTCTCCAGACTTGAGTAGGTGCACTTTCAGGTTCTTTAATGTAGGCTGTATAGCTTTGACCTGTGAGTGAAGAAACGATAAAAGTTGTGCATGCAATACTTAGAAATGGCTTCTTCTGATATATACAGTATATAGATATAGATATGTAGATGTAGAGGTATCTGTACCGTGTTAACCAAGCTTAATAATGAAAAACGAATAAACTAATATGTGAGCACTACTAAAATGTATTAAAGATTGTCTACACCAGTAGTGCTCAACTCCAATCCTCAAGACCCAGCCAACCGGTCAGCTTTTAAGGCTATCACATACAGTCTTCTCTGTCTTCGACTGAGCCACTGATTAAGCCACCTGTGCTGAAGCTGGGATAGCCTTAAAAGCTGACCTGTTTGGGGGTCTTGGGGACTGAAGTTGAGCACTCCTGGTATACAACATTGCAGGTGTGTATTGCACTTTTATCTTATAGGATTTGTGATTTGCTATTGGATGGTGGAAGGACCATTGTGTAAAGGATGGTTGTAACTGACCCTCCTGAGACACATTTGACCTTAAAATGTATGTGAGTATGATTTTGGGAATTTTAACATACTATACTTGCGCTTTTATCTTACAGGATTATTATTTGTATTAGTCTGCTGTACAACGGATGCAAACAATAACATGAGTTTTTAGCAGAGAACATGTCAGTGCTGATTGGGGTTTTGGTTCCCGTATATGGCAGTGTTACACCAGTGTTGCACCATTGAGACTTGAATACATTACCCCTTTCAATACTTCAACCAAATATTATTACCTTCTAAAGTGTTTCTGTTTCTAACATTAGGTTGTTCTCCATCCTACGCCTAACAGCCCCAAACAATCAGAATGGCATAAAATGGCCGTGTCCAAAAATTGTCCGGATCATGATTTAAAAATCAAATTAGCCGTGCGAATGGATAAACCTCAAAACATGAAACATTGTGGGTAAGTGTCAAATATGTGACATGTAAATGATATTATTCTTGTGTACTGTATCCAATAACCTTGCTGCCTAAAAGTCAAAGCGTTTGAGCACAACAATGCATTATACACCCCCCTTTCTGCAAACAGGGTCACTTTTAACAGCTGATCCGGGTTCTACTTCCTGTTGCATTTCTGGACTAGAGATGATATTATGAAGAGTTACTAATCCTAGATAAGTGCATAAAAAGGGAAGAAAGAATACTTATTATTATCCTAAAGTGCATTTAACCAGTTGTAATGCTATCTTCCTGACTTAAATTATATCCGTTGCTCTCCTCAGTCACCATGGATGTTCAAAATCACGTTTACCTGGTTCATTTCAAGTGGCCAAGTTAGCAAGTCATCATTCAAAATCATGTTTAGCAATCAGGCTGAGCGACACATGGGAAGATCAGGTGCAGCAGAGTAAACACAGCAAATAACACAGATACTGTACTTTCTGGCCAGGACACATATCCCTTAGGGACAATGACCTTGCTGAATTCCAGCAACAATAGATGAGGCTTAGCTTGTGCTTACTAAAAATACATTTACTGTAATGTACAACCATGTAAAAAAAAAAAATCAATGATATTATTTTGAGAAATTCTTCAAGGAAATATTGGTACACCTGGGTTTGTATGCCAGTAAGTGGCCATCATATCCAGGTTCACCAAAGTGACATTGATCTAATGACACAAATCACTGGTTCTGTTTGCATGGGCTGTCTTTTAGCTTCAGAAAAGTTCTGCAATGCAGTGCAGGCACGTGTAGAAATAGTGTGAGTAGGGCCACTTTCCACTGCATCGTTTAACTTTGTCCAATGAAATGACGATGATCAATAAATTGTAGCAGGGCATTCATTGGCTGTTAGATGACCCGGACGCCAGGCTATTATTTCTGCAGTCGTACCTGCATCTTGGCGAGTTCCCCTGGCAGTTGGGCTAATTGCTCTGACATCTGTTATGATTTACTTTACGTTTTAGTTCCCAGAGATGCCAGACGGATTTAATGCACCTATAACAGATAGAATGATGATGATGTTGTAATAATTACATATATATATATATATATACTGTGTATATATATATATATATTATAATACTTGCTTAATGTTATATAATTATTTTTTCCCCCCCTAATTTAAATCTCCCAAACACATCTGCATAGTGTTATGCTCAATGTCTAGGTACAAATGAAACACTGTTAGAACAAATTTGCACAAATCATGCTTATTTTTGCATGAAATTCATTTTTCTTCTCATTACCAAGTGTATCTATATCTAATAATGTTGCCATGGTAATCTTTTTATTTAAAGTAGATAAGAGATAAAAACATATTGCTGAAAAAAATAACCATACATCTGGTGGCCATTAAAGCAGCCGTCCCACCTGCCGGTTGTATTTTTGGAGGCGAAGGTGGGTAATTTTTTATTTGCCTGGACCGAGGTGTACCCCTGAACAGATCCCTGCTCCCCAGGTCCAGGGCAACTAAGGGTTTGCTCCACCAGGCAAGATTACTTGATCAGTGGACACAAAATAGGCGTGGGGTGAGGCTCGCTCTGGTAGCCAATAGAAAGCCCTGAAGTCATCAGATGACATTGTGTTTTTGGTAACATCACAGCCATATTTGCATTTTTTTGTTTTTTAAAGAAAAACAACCAAAAAAAGTACATTTTACTAGCAATTGTGCACGGAGCTGGTAACCCAATGGTTCAGCACCATGGGTTTCCTGGTTCTACTGAAATAAAAACTAAATATGTGTGTGGATTGGGGGGCAGGGTAGGGGCTGCTTTAATCATCAAAATTCATTATTGGTGTAGCCAGGTATCCCCTGGGCTACTAATCTGCCCTACCGAACAAGTAAGCCCTGGTGCTAGCGCAGGCAGTGTTAGGGTTAAACAATGCTCCTTGCTCCTGCAGTAAACAACTCCTTTGAGTGACAGGGGAGGGGTGGGCCTAAGACCTGAGTACTGCCCTATCAGGGGCTCAGACCTAGTACCCTCCCATGTGTACAAAGGGGCTGCAGCCTAAAGCTAGGTCTGTCTGTGCAGAGTTTGAAGTGTGGACCTAGTCCTCTGGTTCACCTTCCTATCCCTCCCTCCAGTGAGTGGCATCAGCTACCCCATATTCCACCAGGGAGTATGGGAGTCAGGGATTGACCTTTGGGGCCTCACGCCCGGGGGGAGTCCAGGGACCAAGAGAGTGTACATGTTTGTATACTTCTGTGATGTACTGGTGGAATAATAAAGAACCATTGCTTGTTTTATACTCCTGCCTGAGGCTGCAGTTTCTTCAGGGAGGGAGTGTTTTCCACAGAGGACTGCACCTATTCCTATAGGTCCTGTGGAAATGGAGGCACTGCAACACTGAGTGAAAAGCTATAGAGATCCCTAAAGCCTGTCCTGATTATCCCCACTACCACCGTGGATACTCAGAGCCTCCTGTGAGCCATACAGGTAGCACCATCACCAGGTAACCGCTGGAATTCTCCCTTAGGGTGGGGGAACATGGGTTACATTTGGAGGCGCTGCTGAGATTATTTTACCAGTACAGGCTTCTGCAGCGAGAGAAGGAGGTACTCTCCTATTATGCCAAATTAAGAGGGCCCATGGGTGTAGTGTCCACAGGGGACTTTATGGGATCTTGAGGACCAGACTCCCCGTTAAATGGATCTATAACATAGACCCCTCCACCCAAGCAGAGTAAGCTACACCCTGATGTACGGTCAAGGGGAGCTTTAATATCCAAGTGTTCACAGTATGAGTGGGTAGCATCCGAGGAGGAGCTCTTGACCTTCAAGAAGCCAGGACCTCAATTTGAGGAGCTGCAGCAATACTATTAGCGGTCCCCAGCACAGGGAGCCACAGTGTGCGTTATCAGAACTGCCCATGTATGTGTAGCATCCCAGGGGGGGCCCTCGAAGATCGGGAGACCAGAACCTCCGTTTTAAAGGAGCTTTAGCAATCCAGCGGGTGAAATAGCGGTTCCCGACAAAATGGGAGAACTGCGTGGCAAGGTTTGCAGAGTTGCTAGCTTTCTGTTGCAAAATTGTGCAGGGCTTGGCACGAAGCAAAGCCACGCCTATGTTCTGTGAGTGGCTTGGCTCGAAAGCGAAACCGCGCCCATCTACAGTGTATCTGTACTCCAGGATCCACTAGAGGGAGGAGGCACTGGCTACTGAGCTAATTGTGTGGACTGCGGAATCGGGAGCGGACGCTCCAAGGAAACCGTGTGTCCCTGCCCAGAGTTGTTTAAGAGACTTACCCGGAGAGATGACAGCCCCGGCAGAGGGCCGCCAACTGCCGCCAACGTTACCAAGGTGAGCCAGTCATCTTCTCCATCCAGAGAGTCGGAGGCGGCGTCGAAGGAAAGTGAAGAGGGGCGCTCCATCATGATGCTCCGGCCGGAGTGTCATCCAAGTGCTGCCACCATGGTGGTGCAAATCACCAGGGCGAGCGGGAGCTGTGTTTCGTATCTGTGACATCATCGGAGGCGATGGCGTTACCCGAGCAGGGGATATCCAAGGCCTTGGAGGGTCCTCGTGAGGCGGCATCCAACATGCCGGCTCCCAGCCAGGAGATCCCCGCAGATGCAGAACCAACGGAACGGTGAGGAGGCATTCCATTCCCAGGTTCCAGCGGAGGAATCCTTTGTGGGGGTACCAGCTGGTACTTCCTGCCTGTTTACAGACGTCAACCCTTCTGGTGCAACCAGATGTCGTCATCAGGGAGGCGACCACCAGAGCGGCGGAGGACATTGAGACGCCCGCTCCGGTGAATAAGACCCCGACTTACATATTTTTACAGCGGCACCACGACCGAGCCAAGGGCCGAGGACGTAAGGCTCCTACGGTCCCTGACAAGTATAAAGTGCTGGCAGTAACAGCCGCGGTAGGCCTAACGGGACTGATACACCCGGAGACATTGCTGAGCCTAAGGCCTCCATAGACATTGCACCAAACTCAACAGGTGTAACCAAATCTTCCCAGGGAGGAGAAGCTGGGCTGTTTTTGATGATGATCTTTCAGGGGAGGGATGGCTGAGTACATGGCTTTCTCCAGAGAGGGGTGATATTGGTCAGAAAGTTCAGGAACACCCTCTAGGGCAGCTTCCATGTCTGATGTATCAAATGTGGAGAAGGTATTGCCGTGGTGGGACCCCATGATTCAAGGGTATGTTCTCCATATACACCGGACATGGTTCTTACTGTTCAGCGGGGATGTTGTGGGTCCTTGGTGGGAGGAAGGGGAGTTCCCTGCGGAAGAGACAGCAGACGCTCTCAGACAGAGGGATAGAGAAATTAGGCTAGAGCTAATAATACCCGCCGGTCTAGCAATAACATACCCGGAAATTATCCCTCATGAGCCATTATTTTGGGTACTACCTGGGCAGGTCAGTGGCCAGAAATTAACTAAGATCAGCAGGGCTGAAAGAATAATAGTTCAACTGTACCACCAGTCCCATGGGTTTGATTACCCTTATGTCCCTGAACTGATAAGTAGAGAAGCAGACGCCAATAGAGAGGAGTGGGTGAGGGATGCTGTCCTGGATTATCTGGCATCCAGGTGCAGTATATCCAGGCACTATAACGAAGAAAAGTGTGTTACCTCATCCGAGTATGGAAGGTGGGGAGGAACATATATATGGACTGGGTAGAATACATCTCTGAACAAGGTCCAAAGAGGGTATATTCTGTTACCGTTCCTGACCAGGTAGGTTGGTTAAGAAACCTGACCCAAAGCACTACTACTAAAGTGGGTACGGATTCTCCGTGTTAGGGAGGTATCCGGGTGTATCCATTGTTGTTCTATGTTATGCATTGCTCCAAGTTAAATACCCTGTTATCAATGTAAGATGGTAATGCATTGATGCTTCAGTGGGGGCGTTGGGGTCCCCCAGGGGAAGTGTGTAGCCAGTTATCCCCTGGGCTACTAACCGGCACTACCTAACACGCAACACCTGGTGCTAGCGCAGGCAATGTTAGGGTTAAATCCATGCTCCTTGCTCCAGCAGTAAACAACTCCCTTGAGTGAGGGGGGAGGGGGGTGGGCCTAAGGCCTGGGTACTGCCCTATTGGAGGCTCAGACCTAGGACCCTCCCCTGTGTACAAAAGGGGCTGCAGCCTAAATTCTAGTCTGTCTGTGCAGAGTTGGAAGTGTGGAGCCAGGGCTCTGGTTCACCTTCCTTCCCCTCCCTGGGAGTGGGATCAGCTACCTCATATTCCACCAGGGAGTATGGGAGTCAGGGATAGGCCTTTGGGGCCTCAAGCCCCAGGGGTTGAGTCCAGGGACCAAGAGAGTGTACATGTTTGTATACTTCTGTGATGTACTGATGGAAGAATAAAGAGCCATTGCTTGTTTTATACTCCTGCCTGAGGCTGCAGTTTCTTCAGGGAGGGAGGGAGTGTTTTCCACAGGGGACTGCACCTAATCCTATAGGCCCTGTGGGAATGGAGGTGCTGCAACACCGAGCAAAAAGCTGTGAAGATCCCTAAAGCCTGTCCTGATTATCCCCACTACCATCGGCGGATGCTCAGAGCCTCCTGTGAGCCATACAGGTAGCACCATCACCAGGTAACTGCAGGAATTCTCCCTTAGGGTGGGGGAACACGGGTTACATTGGCGAATATTGTACAACAGCACTAACAAAACCAGAGCTGTTCTGCATCATAAATACATTGTGAGCAAAGCCAATGAAAAGACTTGTGTAAGAACTCACGTTTGTGTTATGTTGTACTGTACATGAAGCCACCCTCTCTCTAATTACCTAAAACACATCACACACATTTGTTACAGTTAAGGTGCGGTAGTTAATTAATCTTTTATGAATTGTTCCCTAGGTATTTATGGGCCATTGGTAAAAATGTCTGGAAGAGATGGAAGAAACGATTCTTTGTTCTGGTCCAGGTAATATTAGTTCATGTAACAATAGTTGAAGTTATCTCTTTTCTCTCTGGCTATGTTAATATATACACATTGCATGCACAGTCAACCTTATTCCAGAGAGACTTACCGCATGTGTACTCTGATCAAAGGTATTTGTACTGTGATAATTACAGATGTAGCAAGACGTATGTTCCTCGGTGCGACGGACGCACAAGCAAAAGTCCGCTGTGCTGGGGACAGTGTCAGTTGCGATTGAGCTGAGGGGGGGGGGGGGTGTCCATGCTTCAGGATGGAACCATGGCACAGAGGAGACGAAGCTTCGCTACATCTGTGTAATGTGCACAAGGTGACAGGAAACTGCTGGTTTAGAACAGAGATATTTTACAGCCATGTCATTGCCTATAAGCTGCACTGTTATTAACTCAGCAACTTTGTATTACAAGAGCCCCCGTTCATTCCAGCTCAGGGGACCCCACGCTTCCCAAGATACCTCCATAGGGGTGCCGCTAGCTGTTCTGTCCGGCTAGCAGGTATCATGTAATGGACCTTCAAAGGTTCAGCTTCCTATTGGCCCGAGTGACACGAGTTTTAAACTTTGCTCAGATACCGGCACCCCCTTTGGAGGTCTGTATTTCGGGAAGCAGGGGGTCCCCGGAGCTGAAATGAATGGAGTTCAGCTCTGGAGACCCCCTCCTTTAATCCTATGTAAAAAAAAATAATAATTTAAAAAGCAAATGAATTGCTCCTTTAAGTTACATTACCATGTAAGTAGAATTATCTTGATACATTAGTGTTCTAAGTTTCGCCACAGAGCTTACTCGGGGACTGAGATCTTACACTAAATCTTGCAGCTCTGTTATTCACATTTCTTTGCTACTGCTAGAAGTTCCTCCATCGTATAATACAGCAATGCATTACAGGTAGTGAAATGGTTGAGCACAAATGAATCCCCTCAGTTGGAATACAATGTCTAGAAATCAGGTCAATTTAGGGATTTACATCTCGTAGAAAGACTTTTTCTACGTTTCAATTCTTCTGACCCAGTTATAAAACATCCAACTTGCCAGTATTAGCAACAAGCTCCTGTCACAGGGGGCTTTTTTCCATGACAGCACATGCCCTGAGCTCCTGCTTCTCCTGCCCCTTTCCCTTTTTCGGGCCGAGAACCAAAGCATTGTTTTATGTTTGTTTTTGGGGATGCCAAAAAGCAGATGGCATCGAGACACCTGAGCTTTGCTCGTGACTCTTGACACAGGCTGCTGTCTACCAGCGTGTAATGTATCCGTGCAACGGGAATGCAAACTTGTGTCTGGGAGGCTGCCCCCAGCAACATTGTCAGTCCGCATGAATGCATCACAGGTCACCGAGGAACAAATGGACAAAATGATGTAAATAGAACCCAATGCCTGCAAAACATTTGAACATTTACAAAGGAACATTTACCATGTCAAAGCTCTTGCAAATACACAGCTACTAATGCTGTTTGCGTTTCCGGTTTTAAATGTATACGCTTAATTTAACGAAAACTATTTCATTGTATTTATTTCACCTTGAAGACCTCTTTTTATGCGGATTCTTATGTTTATTTTTCTATGCGTTAGCACAAGTTTAACTTCACTTAAGCTGCCCTCTCCCGTAACTATCATAGTCCCAAAGTTACTACAAGATGCTAAGCCCTGGAAAATATTGGGCTCCGTTCAAGTGAGTTTTAGCACCATGAAGCAACGTGGCCGATTATGAGACCCACGTATTGATATCCTCCGTGTTTGCTTTCCTTCGTTTTTCTCAGAGACCTTTTCAGAGGTCTACTTTAGGTTTTTCCCTGCAAAGCATAAACAGGTCCTGTGTGTGAGCGTTATTGTGGATTTTTCAAGCATACACAGGAGTTGTTTGGTTCTCAGGTTCCTTACACTGATTTGTTAATGTATTTGATTTATTTTTAAATGTTCTCTCCAGACGATACATTGATCACGCCCTGCAGCTGTATTTCATTTTATTATTGTGTTTATAGATGGCTCTGGGGATTCCCTGGTTTCCATAATATCAGCGTTTGAATTGCCCCTCCTTACAAGTATTCTTAGAATTGGGGAATTTACACAGGGTTGAAGCATGGGGTCTCTGGAGTTGAATCCCATTAATGTCAGCTCTGCAGACCTCCTGCTTCCGGAAACACTTTCCTCCGTAGGATTTGTCGGTAGTCGCTCCGGCTGAGCAAGCGGAGGTTTAAAGTTTAAAGCTCTCGCGTCATGTGGGCCAATAGGAAGCCGACCCTGATGATGTCACGACTTCCTATTGGCCCACAAGGTGCGCGAGCTTTGAAAAACGGCCATTACTTGATCTCCCCTCAATGCCAGCAAGCTGAGTCAGAGCGGCTACCAGCACCACTTACGGAGGTATCTCTGGAAACAGGCTGTCCCTGAAGCTGAAATTAGTGAGGTTCAGCTTGGGAACCCCCTGCTTCAAACCTGGGTTAAAAAGTATATATATATAAAACGGAAATAGCCGTGTTAGTCCAGTTGCGATAGTGCAGAATAAATGAGTTCTTCAGTATTAGGTGATACCTTTTTTATTTGGACTAACAATTTATGTCATAGGACAAGCTTTCGGGAGTTTTCCTCTCTTCCTCAGGTCAGCAATTCTGATATATATCTGGTATATCAGTATTGCTGACCTGAGGAAGAGAGGAAAACTCTTGAAAGCTTTTCCCATTACATAAATTGTTAGTCCAAATAAAAAAGGTATCACCTAATACTGAAGAACTCATTTATTCTGCACTATATATATATACAACATATATATAAAAAAAAAATATATATATATATATATATATATATATTTTTTTTTTTTTAAAGCAGCCTCTCTAAAATAGGGTTGAAAAAATGAATGTAAAAGAAAAAAAAATTAAGCAGCACTGATTGCTGCTTTATATCTGTTACTCCAAAAAGCCAAAGAAAAGACACAAATAGAAATAAATTGTATGCGTAGAGAAGTAGATACGCTTTTTCTTTTTGTAGTGTGTTTTTTTCGTTTATCCACAAGGTGGCAGCAGTAACACATGCGTATTCAAAACAATGAACCCTACTCTTTGTAGATTTTGGTTCACAATGCTTAAAACCAATGGCTTGTCTTCATTCATTTTTAAGTAATAGCACCAAACATGAAATAAATACTAGATGCAATAGGGTTTTTTTTTTTGTACTATTTAACACAGGATTTCAATTTGGGTTAGTTAACCCAGAAAAGTCTTTATTGCAAACCTCAGAAATGAAACACCCACAAATATATATATATATATATTATTAGTGAATATACCCTATATTCTGGGAAGCTCAGATACTGTAACCCTTTCATGTCCGCACAACAGCAGGAAACACTTCGAAAAGCTCTGATAATAAAAAGCACAATATAACTTTTATATTTAATTTTTTCAGGCTTTTCATTTTTACTTCTAACTTTAAAAGTGCCTCAGTCACCACGCGAGTTCTGTGTACCTATAGTGCGGAAAAGAAGCAGATATGGTTTACGAAACATTTTCTGGTACTGATACACATATATATATATTATATAGATGCATACACACACACACACACACACACACACAAATATATATACGTGTGTGTATGTGTGTGCGCATATATATATATATATATATATATATATATATATAGATGTACATGCGTGTGTGTATATATATATATATATATATATATATATATATATATATGTGTACATGCGTGTGTGTGTGTATATATATATATATATATATATATATACACACACACGTGTGTGTGTGCGCATATATATATATATATATATATATATATATATATATATATATATATATATACATATATATATATAGTGTTACAATCTACTATTATTATTCCTTCTCAAACACGTATGCTGTATTTTAAGAGGGGGAATGCATAATGGTTGAATGTTTGATATGATATCCTTCACATTTCTTACGTTATGAATTTAAAACCAGCGGAATGCATTGGCCTAAGTATTTTTAAAGAAATATCCGGGTATAGGGAGGTCAAGAAAATGTCTAAACAAATAAAACTATGTAAGGAACCTAGGATGTGACACAACCTTAACAAAGTCATTTGAAATCATTTGACAGTAAATGTCCCTGCAAGTTCCTAGCCTAAAGCTCGGAGAATCCTTTGCTTTCTAACTGCCTTCTTTCAGACAAAACCCAGATTCGAAAATGCTAAATTCAAGCTGGGTCTCGATGCGGCCCCGTTCCTTCCTAAAGGCAGTTTTACAGCCTGGTACATAACCCTGCAGCCGAAAAGGCTCCCATCAAGAAGCTGACATGGAATGTAGCGTGTCATACAGATGGTAACTTAGAGGAGTGAGAGCTGCCACTTACAGCAGTGATGACAACAACGGCGGAGATCAGTGGGGTTTTAAGATTGCTTTAATATGACTGGCACCTAGCAGTTTAGCTCACATTGCTTGTGACAAGGTGTCACTCCAGAACTTGTCATGGATGACAGAAAGAGGGTTCAAAGCTCAGAGATTTTCTCTGTGACAATAAACGTGGATCTATTTTATAAATTGCGGATTTTCCATTAAAGGCACCATTTTTATGCGTACACAAATAATTTTTTTAAATTTTTTATTTTTATTTGAATCGTTGTTTTTAATTACACCCATGCACACTTTATAAGGGTGTATTCTTGTCAGCCTTGAATTTACTGCGAGTATTAGACGAGATAATGGGATTTGCATCTCTGTTGCTGCCTCGTTTTTACATTCGGGAAGAGATCGGTATTGGGAATTCAAACGTGCTTGGGAGAGACACACGGCTAAATCCTAAATATGAAAGTCGTGGATGAAATAGTGTATGAGGTTTTACAGCCGACAGGAAAACGGGCGGACACGGTGGTTCGTATCACCCGTCAAACGTTTCTATGTCCTAGAGCAGCGGTGACCTACTCCAGTCCTCAAGGGTCAGATTTTCAGGCTATCCCTGCTTCAGCACAGGTTGCTCAATCAGTGGCCCAGTCAAAGGCTGATTGAGCTTCCTATGCTGAAGCAGGGGCTGATAGAGCCACCTGTGCTGAAGCAGGGATAGCCTGAAAATCTGACCTGTTGGCGGCCTTTGAGGACTGGAGTTTTCCGTGCCTGTCCTGAAGTTTCCTGTGCAACACCATTTATGTACAGTCAGTTTTCCGTGTGTAACAAATAAAAAATACCGCTTGTGAACACATTCGTAAAAAGCATTAAAAACAATGTGTATTTACAATAAATACTTACATCGAACAGATAACTTTGTTTGTGCTTTTTAATTAGGGATACAATATGTATTGTCTAGTTGGTCCAGTTCAGGGATTAATACTCTCATCTAACTGTTAACTGTGATTTTCAGGTTAGTCAATATACATTTGCCATGTGCAGTTACCGGGAGAAGAAAGCAGAGCCCCAGGAGCTCCTGCAACTTGATGGATACACCGTGGATTACACGGACCCACAGCCAGGTATTATTCCAGCTGGAGAACATCTGCTCAGAGTTTGTAACATACGGGGACTTGGAATTGAGTCTGTTTGCTGCCTGAATGGAAACCAATATATTGCTCTAGAACAGAGGTGGGCAACTCCAGTCCTCAAGGGCCCCAAACCCAACTATTAGGACCCTACTACTGGTTGTCCAACCTACAGAAGAACATTGGGTGGTGTTATTCCATAAGACATCTTCCAGTGCTGGATGGTCACACATCAACATAATGTAGGTTTTTTTTTTTGTCCTTAGATCAGGGGTGGCCAACTCCAGTCCTTAATAACTACCAACAGGTCAGGTTTTCAGGCTATCCCAGCTTCCACACAGGTGTCTCAATCAGTGGCTCGTCTTCAACTGAGCCACCTGTTCTGAAGCTGGAATATCCTGAAAACCTGATCTGTTGGAGGTTCTTGAGGACTGGAGTTGAGAACCTCCGACATAGCCCTTAATTTACTGCCATTTTTGCGACATGCTGGTGAAAGTAGCATCATTTTCACGGTAATCTGGGCAATATCTGTTCAGGCATTCCCAAGCAGCGTGAACTTTCGCAAAAATGTGGCAAAAACGGGCAATTTTACAGAAATCAAACGTTCACGGAGCAAATTTGAAGACATTCTTAGAACTCTCAAAACTCAAAATTCACGGGTCACATCATATATTTGTTGACAGAAAACAAAACATCGGAATATCTGAGTCCTCATACAGAGATTAGATATTTTTTCTTTGTTTAATGTCATCTTTTGCCAGGGTTGGAAGGCGGCAGGTCCTTTTTTAACGCCGTCAAGGAAGGCGATACCGTGATCTTTGCCAGTGATGACGAACAAGATCGAATTTTGTGGGTTCAAGCCATGTATCGTGCCACTGGTCAATCCCACAAACCTGTTCCACCAACGCAGGTCCAGAAGCTCAACGCTAAGGGAGGAAATGTACCACAGCTGGATGCCCCTATA
This sequence comes from Ascaphus truei, assembly GCF_040206685.1. Classification (NCBI taxonomy): domain Eukaryota; kingdom Metazoa; phylum Chordata; class Amphibia; order Anura; family Ascaphidae; genus Ascaphus; species Ascaphus truei. The sequence continues at coordinate 34,452,524 of NC_134499.1, forward strand.
TCCCAATTTTGTAAGTACATACACACTCCCTGACACACTCCCTGCGAACAGGATACTCACGTTAGTAATGTATCACTAACCATCTGATCTTGTATATCCACATGGGATTGCATGAGGACATTATTTACAACATGTGTTGCTATAGAAAATTATTCTGAAGTGTAATAAAACTCAGATACAGTAACATCTTTATTTTAGGGGGTAGTAATGCATCGTTCTATGTTGTTACTGCTCTGTATACCTCTTACATTCTACACGTGTACATTCTACAAAGAACTGGCACCCACAGTCAGATACATACATGTTTATATTGGTGGATGGGGTTGCATCTTACAAGTCACAACCCATCTCAAATGACCTGAAAACAGGGATTGCTGTATTGCATTATTTGCTGATTAATGAAAGAAAATAATGTTTTATCCAATGTCGTTTTTGCTACTTTTTGGCAGAATGTACATTATAATTCACTATAGTTTAAACCCACAATGCACACTAATGTATGACCTACAAAAAAATAGCTCTGTTGCTAATGCAGGAGTGGTCAGCTACAGTCCTCAAGGGCCACCAACAGGTCAGGTTTTAAGGCTATCCCTGGGTCAGCACAGGTGGCTCAATCAATGGCTCAGTTTTTGACTGAGCCACCTGTGCTGACGCAGGGATATCCTTAAAACCTGACCTGTTGGTCACCTTTAAGGACTGAAGTTGGTCACCCCTTTGCTAATGTATACTTATAGGGAAATATTATTTAAAAGCAACAACCTTTAGATTAGTCAGATACTAGTGTTGTCTGCCTCATGGCTTTATTCAATCCAGACCAATGTACTCAAAAGAGACATTTTAACAGTAAATATCACAAGATCACATCTCAACTCTTATTTGAGATTGTAATGTTCATTTTGCCTTTTTTGGACACTTTTCTTGACTGACTCCCAGAGTCATATATTTCAACACAGGTTGAAATGGGAGAAATCATGTCAAAATAAGATCATATTGTAACAACAAACAGAAGCACATTAAGAAATATCTAATTTGGGTGTAATTTACCAGTCATCTGAAAGTGCAATACTTGATTTGTGTGTTTATCAGAGGTTGTCACTAATACTTTCATAACAGCTTTATTTAGATTTCAATTAATGTTACTAATGATTCAAATATGTGTGTCATTTGCTTACTTATTACTCATTCAAGCGTTGTTTTGTTCTCACTGTTGGTTTTTCTTGCATTCTCCCAATGATCACTTTCAGTTTCTCAGTTTATTTCCCGTAGGAGGGAGATAAAAAGGTGGAAAGGGCACGTGGTGAATCTTTCCCCTTTACGCAGCACACTGTTATCAGCTCCAAGAGCTGGTTGCTCCAAATTTGGAGAAGTGCTAAGCATGAGATTTCACACATCTTTCTTAAACCAACATGTTACATACACTGTGCGTCACAGTTCTATAGGAGAGGAAGCTGTGCAAAGAATTCTATTGTAATCATGTCCTCCCCTCGTGTCATATTGTACTATGTACTATGTACTATGTAGCCATGAATATATCTAAAAGGGCTTTAGAGCAACATTAGTTAGTTTAACTTAGGGGTGCTCAACTCCAGTCCTCAAGCCCCCCCCCCCCCCTCCCAACAGGTCAGGTTTTAAGGCTATCCCAGCTTCAGCACACATAGTTCAATTAGTCCCTGCTTTAGCACGAGCTGAGCCTCTGATTGAGCCACCTATGCTGAAGCAGGGATATTCTGAAAACCTGACCGTGGGTGGTTTGGAGCTTGAAGACGGAGATGAGCACCCCTAGTTTACACTGTACAAAATAAACTTTGGATGCAATATTACATTCTATGGCCCTACAAAGCACTGGATAGATGCATCCTAATGAAAATCCTATTTTAAACGTTGTAATGCATTATGGAAATTATAGAAGTAATATGCTGTCCTTGGGTTGGATCCAAAACAATGCATATTTCGTTTTATTTGCAACTCAATAGGTGGATTTAATAACTAGTTGACATTCTGCTGTTGTGATTATGCTATCCCGCCCTGAACTGTTCCTCGTCTCAGTCAACCATCATACAACAGGGGGGCTCAACTCTAGTCCCCAAGCCACGCTATCGGTCAGGTTTTCAGGATATCCCTGCTTCAGCACAGGTGGCTCAATCAAAGGCTGAGTCAAAGAATGAGCCTATGATTAAGCAACCTGTGCTGAAGCATGGATATTCTGAAAACCTGCCCTGTTGGAGGAGAGGGGCGGGGGCCTTGAGCCCTCCTGATGTACAACATGCCTAATCTTCATCCTCACTACTTTCTGCATCCACAGGTACTTTTCTTAATCTGGATGCAAGATGAACATCTGGTCAGGGAAAAATATGATATATAATCGCTTGGTTTGAAATAGGCGTGCAGATAGTTAAAAACCTTCCTCATGTTCAGGCCCACACACCAGTTAACATCTTTCTCCTTCTCACGCCCCGTTCTCAAAACACTGGCCTGCACTTCTGACCTTAATTCCAATTAAGCTTGGTAGGGGACAGTGTCTTTATTCGCTTCATACCATAACCATGAAATCAACACATCTCCACACTGCACTATGGTGTGTGATACATGCAGGATGAGGCATTGCAACATATATTGTAGATATGTCAAACTTGTTCCAAAAAAACCTTTATCTATCAACTTAATGTTTTTAATTTGTTTTACATGGCATTTTATTTAAATGTATTAAGTCAATCCACATCTCCCCCTTATTTAAGCTTATTCACCTCTGCTCTTTCACAATACAAGTTTCCACCTAATGTCCACTGCCTTTCCCCAGCGATTAGCACTTGCAATTCACTGCCAAACAGTTGAAAATCAGCATCACTATTAAAATCCAGTATTGCATTTTCAAATGTTTGTTTTTCTTTCAGAAAAGGTAAGGACACAAAGTTCCTGTGTGTGTTTAAAGAAATGTTTGAACTGTTTACCTTGTCTATTTCTCTGTGCAGTATTTCTTTTAGTAAATGTGTGTGTTTCGAGAACATTAGACTAGCTTCTCCCTGCCTAGCATAGGAGGCTTAAGCATTCTCAATGTGTCTTATATTGCAGAGAAAGAAATCCTTCATTCTTGTTTTCATAGCTGTCTCTACACTGCAAACCTGAACACTGCACCTTCCAAGTGCATTGTGTAGTCACAGGGACACACTGTTACACAACACCGCGTTCCAACTGCAGTCCACAAGAACCCCCAACAAGTCAAGTGTTAAGGATATCCCTGCTTCAACACAGGTGGCTCAGTCAAAGACTGAGCCACCTGTGCTGAAGCAGGGATATCCTTAACACTTTTGGTGGGGGGCTCTTGTGCCCTGCAGTTGGAAACCCTACCTTACAGCCTCATGTGCCTTCTCAATTCCGATTCATTATCAAACCACTTTGACATGGTGAGGGCAGCTCTGAAAAAAAGGATGGAATCCATTATGCATTTTAAAATCTAAAAATAGATCCTGCTATTCATCCATCTGTGTGACCCTACAATCACTTTTATTTAGCTGATGCAGTTCTTATCGGTTTAAAAACTTGCCAACTTCTTTTTATTTTTTTGTTTGTTTTGTCCTCTTAAAAAAAATGGGGGGGGGGGAAGGGGAGGGTGAGAAACAGAGGATATCTATGACAACTAAAAAAAAAAAGTAATTTGTAATAAAATTGTATTAAAAAAAAAACCACCAGCTATTGCACAACTTTTTGTAAGCTTCATAAAAGTGACCACTTGTTTACAAGCACCTATAGTTTGTCTTGTCTGTCTCAGTAGAACATTCAATCAAATACATGCCCAAAATGAGCTGATTTTTTATTTTGGTAAACTCAAAATGCCCAGTAATTTGCTTCTCATATTCATGTATGATTCTCTTGAATTCAAATGCCTTCTCGCTATTTAATGCTCAGACACTTCTACTGCAAAACAACTACTTTTTGAGACATGTAAAGTTTGCTCTGCTGTAATAAAAAATTAAAAAAAAAAAACCTTAACTAGAAATTCTAATTTTAAGGGTATCTTAAGTTTTCTTTTCCATTTTTTTTTTTGCCTGAACCCCAGTACTTCACTTGCTAGACTAGAGCTCCTGTCTGCTTTCCTTGGGCCGTGTTGCTAGTTTTTATGTTATTCTGGTTTGTTCCTTCTTACCCTGCTAACTTCTAGCTGGATTAAAGGGTAAGTGCTCTCCCGGTAGCTAGCACAGCTCAGATAATCTAACCAGATTATCTGACACATGCAATGTGCTTCTTTCTTCTTTTTTTTTTCTCTCTCTCTTTGAAATCTTTCTCATGTTTAGATTTGTAGTACGATTGTTAATGTTATTTTCCTAAATTTAGGCTTGAAGTGTAAGTTTCCATACTGAAATTAGGGTGCATGTGATGTTTGCATAATTGCCTTCTCTCCTTGGCTCTCACATCGGCCTCGAAAGATCCTCTTAGTAAAGTCCACCATTATATTTCCTGTTTCGTTTTCCAGACGTCACTATTAACCGCTCCATTTTAATAACATCATTTCTTTCATCAAACGTACATCTGGTTGATTGCTTAATGCTTGGGAATAAATCATTGTGCACAGTGACAATCATTTGCATTTAGACTTTATTTTTGTTTTTGTTATTCTTGGTTATTGTTCCTACGTTTCGCATGGATGATTTCACCAACCATTCTGTAATGGTAAATAATAGAACGCAGAAGGGCAATCTTAAAAAACAAACCAAAAAAAAAACACTATGAAATCCCGTATTCAAGTCCATGGAGGTTTTTGGCCGATTGCAGTGTTTTGGGCTGCTTCGGGGAATATACTGTAAAATAAGCCCCTTGCTAGGTATTTTTTTTTTTTAGAGGCGTAACCCCTTTCTCTGCTGGAGGAGGTGAATTTACAAAGTGTTGAAGTGAAGACGTCTTCTTCACTGAAACGGTTCAGACAAAGTTTATTTCATACATCTTTCATAAGTAACCTAGCTAATATACAGTTAGTTGAAAGAGGTACATGACAAAGCACTGTGCCACAGACTTTTGGCCAAGACAAGACATCAGTTGGTAACCATTGTCCCGTACCAGATCAGCTTGAAAGTATCCATTCTTGAAAGTGTGAAACAGATGGTTCACATCCATAAATACACGAACAGCTTAAACCAGGGGTGCTCAACTCAAGGTCTCAAGCGCCCTCAACAGGTCAGGTTTTCAGAATATCCCTGCTTCAGCACAGGTGGCTCAATCAGAGGCTTAGTCAAAGACTGAGCCTCTGATTGAGCCACCTGTGCTGAAGCAGGGACTGATTGAGCCACCTGTGCTGAACTGGAACAAGCTCCCCCATCACATTCCCTTTGCTCCCTCCCTAACTATCTTCAGAAGTCAACTCAAAACTCATCTCGTCTCCATTCCATGATCCCCCATTAACCTCCTACCCCATCCCCTCCGTCACCCCACCATCCCCAATGCCCATGATCTCCCTACCCTCACCTGCCCATGATCTCCCTACCCTAAACCTTCCTACAACCTCTCCAAAACCCTCCAAATTCACCCACCGCACCAATTCAATCGCCTCCACTGTGCCCACTGTCAGACGCATCACCATGTCACCGACAAGACTAAATCCAGAGACCTGACCCCAACCCCTGCCCACCAACCAAGCAAGCTCCAAACGTATCTAACCCATAACCCGTCCATAATGTTCCCACCCTTGCCCACAAATCAATGTACACTGCCCTGGAGAAGGGCGCTATATAGATGTTGTTATAAATAAATAAGCAGGGATATCCTGAAAACCGAACATGTTTGGGGGGGAGCTTGAGAACTGGAGTTGATATTCCCCTTAGCTTAACCGACAGCTTCTGATCATTGTCAAAATGAAAGAGACTTGATACAATGACTAAATATGATTAATTATGAGAAGCTTAACGCTTTCACCGTTTCCCCCCTTTCTAGATACATACTGTATCTGGAAACGTTACGTTAGGAACGCTGTCGTGTTTTCCTCCGTCGTCTTGGCCTTTCTGTTCATAAAGTGTATTTCATTTTTATTTTTAATTTTTTTTACAAATCTGTTTTCCCAAACCTGTTATTTTTTTTCTTTACTTAAGAGGGAGTTGGATCTATCGGTCACGAGAGTTGGCAAATATGTATTTGGAGTATTCTGAATGCAATATGAGAAGGAGCGGGTGGCATAACCTCTCCTGACCATTTAACAATACTCCTTCCCCTTCCTTCTTTCTCTCTTTCCTTGATTTGCTTACATTTCCCCTTGGATAGCAGGCAGAATTTATTCTCCACTTCTTCAAGCAGAAACAATAATTTTTTTGTTGGGGGTGCGGGTCTGACTAGGACTCCAGTTGGCCATGCTTCAATATGATAACCTGCTGGAGTGTGCTACTTTTTAAAGGACAGAATGAATGAGAGAACGAATGAATGGACTCTTGGATTGACAACTCTGCAGTGTCTTTGCATCATTCGCTATCTTGTGAGATGTTGATGATTGTATGTTCTGCTTGACATAAATCTTTAATACTTCATTCAACTCACTGCTATGTTTTCTCGTATGATCAACTTGTAGCTGCAACATTCACAAATGCAGTTTTAGGTTTTTCAGTGCTGGGAGGGTCCGCAGTATACCGCGCACTCTATTGCAATGTATTAATATGCAGGCTATTGCATGCCTTTTAGTACTGAAAAACGTAAAACAGGATTTTTACATTCACATTAACGGCATGAACAAATTGCGCTGCAAATCACAAAAAGCATGCAACTTTGACATTTGCTCCCATAAAATGTTTTCAAAATGAATTGCTTATAAACTGTGAAAAATGCTTAACATATTTTCATCCAAGACCTTATACATGTCTTCCTGTTATCTTCGGCAATGAGACTGGTGCTCATGTGAGATTATTACTTGTAATACTGCACTTTATCCATAATTAGGTTTCAGTACAAAAAGATGGAGTCTTGCAGGACAGAATATAAATCAACTAGTTAAGTCACGTGGCGTAGACTATATCTGACAGTGGGAAAAGTGTGGCGTCAAGAAGCAATTTGACCTTTTTGTCTAAAAAAAACTTGCTATTGCAAAATAAAAATGCTAATTGGGTATATCTATTTGACATCTCTACAGGGATAGCTGCTGTTAACCCCTGTCATTATATTAGCTAGGATAACTTGTATAATAACTACGAAACCAAAGCTTCCCTCTTAGAATGTCAAACAAACATGACAAGTAAACAATTCAGAATGAGTCAAATATAATGTTATCTATTATTATACGGTATGCACACACACTATCTTAAATAATGATGGTATTTCCATTGACTTTGGCACAGAAGTGCCTATAGTTACTGCTTAACAAAAGTCTAAACATTTGGATTTTTATTTCAAAAATATATACAAATCAGTGTGTGTAGCATACACTATCCACATAAGTTAACTTTCATTTTTAATTGTATTTATGGGAAACATTTAATAATTCTGTCCACTCTTACAATAGGATACATGTCAGATTTGATTAAAATGTATATAGGTGTTGCTGGACGTATGCAGTACATAGCTGATCAAGTGATTAAAACAAGTGAGATATTGCAATCCCTTCTGCAACATTCCAATGATGTTATAGACCTTTGATTGCACTTTTGTGAACCAATTTTTTTTTCATTATAAATTAAACTAGTCTTTGCTTTCTATCGACAAATCTACATTTAAATGTCAGTAGTAGTCCGTGAACTGCTACACATTGGTGTCAGACAGTAGAGGGGAAGGATTGATATTGCTAGCATTGACGAAAAGAAAAACAATATAGGCAATGAAAAGTGAACTAATGTTTGAACCAGGGACGGCCAACTCCACTCCTCAAGGGCAGGCCAGGTTTTGAGGATATCCCTGCTTCAGAACAGGTGGCTCAGTCACTGTTTCGGTCAAAGACTGAGCCACCTGTGCTGACGCAGGGATATCCTGAAAACCTGACCCATTGGTGATCCTTGAAGACTGGAGTTGGCCGCCCCTGGTTTAAAGCATAGGAAGCAGTGTTCTGATGCTGAACTCAAAGTGGCTTACACTGTAAAAACTGGTCCATCACACCTTAAAATGTTTTGTTATAATCTCAGAATCAAGATAATGTCCTAAACCTAGGGAGGTCTAAAAAAAAAAAAAAAAGTGCCTGTAATTAATACTGTAATAACAATTAATAAAGGTCCTGACTCAATATGAAAGCAATGCAAGAAAGACACATGCAAAAGCTTGTATAAGGTACATCTCAATTTGACACAAGTCTCCTGAATGAATTAGAAATGTGTGAGCTCGTACTGGCTGTTTCTAATATTTTTAAATAAAGAGGCTTATGGACTAACTGTTGTCTGAGATGGGACTGGATATTTTACATACAGCACTTCCTTTATTGATACACAATGGAGATTGTGACGCAGGGGTGCGACTCTCTTTAACTTTTCCTTAAATGTTGAGTTGCTCAGCATTAATATAGAAAGCCTTAATGCAAGGGTCTCAAACTCAGCCCGCAAGGGTCACCAACAGACCAGGTTTTATGGATATTCCTGCTTCAGCACAGGTGCCTCAATCAGTGGCTCAGTCTTCAGCTGAGCCATTGATTGAGTCACCTGTGCTGAAGCAGGGATATCTATAAAAGCTGGCCTGTTTGGGGCCCCTTAGGACGGAGTTTGAGATTTCTGGGTTAACGTTTAGGAGCATCTCCTCTATTGAACAGAAGTTTCCCAAACATCATTGTGTACCTTTTACTTGATACTTGGGGAATAGCTAAACATGTTTCTCCCCATTTATATCCTATAGAGACACTGCAAGGTCGTTATGAAGGGTATCCAGTTCAGAATAGCACCATATGAATGTGGAAATCCCAATGCCAAAAAAAACCCCCATTGATTTATTTTTTTCAAATTTACTCTGATGGAATTGGATAAAAAACAACTATGCCACATAATCTCACATTTATTTATTTTATTTATAAACTGTGTTACCAGGAAGTAATACATTGAGAGTTACCTCTTGTTTTCAAGTATGCCCTGGGCATAGAGTTAAGATGACCAATAATACATGGTTACAAATACGGTTACATAAGTGAACAGGGTATACATTATATACAGGGTATATATTATTTAAACATAATATTACATACACAACACAAGTGTAGTTACCATTAAAGCATTTGCTATTTTTTACTTCTTAGGTACAAAACGGCACCTCTTAGGAACCTGACTGCTCTGAACCTTGATCTTGACCTTGAGTTTGACTTTGACACGTGCCTTAAGTCAATGATATAACTAATTTATAAATAAATTATTTTTTAGCTCTAACTTTAGGCTAAATAGCAATATTAATCCTAGGGGAATATAATGTTTTCTTGAGTTTTAACATCCGAAGTAGGAGCATTGTCTGTTATAAGTAATTTTCACTTTCAATTAAATATATTTTTTAAACTTCAACTTTAGTCTAAATAACAATATCAGTATTAGGGGGGGGAGCATTATTTTCTTGGGTTTTCACGTCTGAAGGAGCATTGTCTGTTATGAGTAATTTTCAATCTAAGATATTACAAGCCACAAAGAATAGTGCTGTTCTCATCTCTAATTGACCTAACAGTGTCATCAATACAAGCAAGCTACTAATTATTACAGTCAGTTTTAAACCTTTTTTGCCAGTGAATGTCGACTCTGAACAACTGAAGACATCTTTTTAGCATGAAGGTCAAGCTAAAAAAACAAATTGCATGAGGTATACGTCCATGAGAAACATGGCTTGTTTAATGACAGGTGATTACTGTATATTTACCCTATAGTCATTTGTATGACATTACACCTCAGTCAGTATCCTCAGCTGCTGAAAGGACCACGTTGTCTTTGTCTATGTGTAATTAGGTCTCTGTTGGTGTTTTAAAGCCATTATTCTGCACTGAATATCTCCCCAAAAAACAGCCGTACTGTAAAATAAATTGGACTAATGAGTGCAATGTAAAATAAACATTATGGACATAAGGATCTTCCGCTGTTTAGTTTGCATTTCTAATGGTGGATTTAAGAAAACAAAATCCCAACAGCTGTTAATATAACAGTATTCATCCAAAATAACACAGGTATTATTATAATAAAAAAAAAATTCTATGCCTTTAAATGAAAAAAAGCAAACACCTATTGGTTTAATTTCTTCACTATCAGAAACTCAACTTATTTTGCATCAGTTCTCATAAAAAAAAACAAACATCACATGCTCAATGCTAATATTCAGCTGTGCAAACTTATTTTTTCCCAATCCTTGTATGTAGGTCTATGACAGTTTTCCTAGATTTGTTACGTGTTAAAAAATGAGGTAAACAATACGTCCTACACGTTGTGTAATATGCGACTGTTTGCGTTAGATATTGAAAAAGAGCACATTCAATATAACATTTAAAATCAGGTTTCGTATTAAGTTTTTGCCATATCAACCTTTGATGCATTTTATAAGGAAATTAGAGGGGGGGAACCAATAGGTGCATAAACAGCTGAGTGAGGCAGTCTCACTGATATTTTGCATCACAGCTTCTATAGATTCTTATTTAGTATGCCATGTAGCTGCCTCCCTGGTGCTGCAGAAGAGACATGCCCCATTCAAGAGAATGGGTGTGCTCCCAGTGCTGCAGAAGAGATATGCCCCATTCAAGAGAATGGGTGTGCTCCCAGTGCTGCAGAAGAGATATGCCCCATTCAAGGGACTAAAATCTTCTACAGTGGCTTTACTTTACATTGAATAAGCACCTTAGACTTGAGTCTCACCGAGAGAAGTCGGTACTCTTCCATTACTAACAATACCTTTATATATAGCACTTTTCTCCCAATGGGACTCAAAGCGCTTCAGTTACCGTATAGTGCGCGGTATGCAGCATATAGGATTGTTACAGACACAGCCCCATACAGACAGGTGACGTGACTCACCCGACGTCACAAGCTGCTGATACCAGGATTTGAACCAGGTTCCCCTGCCGCACACTCAGTGCCTTTACTCACGGAGCCGGTGCTTAAGTTGGTACATAACTCCCGAATCGCAAACCAGTTGGCATATTTGGGTGATATTTAAATTAAAATAAATTTAATAAATAATAATAATAATAAATATATATTTACAAGCAAATGAATAACTGTTTAACATTTTATTTGCAGACTCAAGAATTACGTTTTCATTTTGAAAATAGTCTTTTTTGAAAGAGCATTCTAAAAGCAAACCAGATTTTTTTAAAAATATATTTGACTATTATCCAAGTATGTTATTTTCAACTTCCCAGTAGACTTTCTACTATTTTCAAATTCGGTTGAAAACTTTAAACAGTGAAAGGATGTCAGAGTCACTATGTATATATTTTGACAAAATAAAGCAGCACTATCCTATTCAGTTTCTAATTACACATTTTTTGATGACGAAAACCTTTTTTATTATGTTTATACTGTAGTACTTAAAATATATCTGACTTTATTAGTTAGGTTCATTAGGTTGTCATTTCATTTAATGATTTTGCAACCTAATAATAATACTAATGATAATTTAATTTATGTAGTATTTCCCCCTCTAAAAAAAGCACCCATGTAGTACAACTCTTGTGTGATTTACAATGAGAATCGGGAGCAGAAATGTTACAATTTTTTAACTTTTTTGGATCTCTGACACTAAAAGTGACACATAAAATTAGAATTCACTCAAATAGTGTAAAACAGAAGCAGGATTTAAATCGTGTTCTATTTGTTAAGGATTTAGTTGGATCCCATTTAGTAGGAAATTGGGCAGATGTATTTAAGAGTGAAATGTGTCTTTCAATGCAGTTATCCTTAACACAACAATAGTCCTCTGCAGGGGGTTCCTCTCCGACCACACCCAAGTTGAAATTACTGTATTGTTCAGTTTATTTTAGTTACACATGTTCAGATTAATTAGTTTGGCCCCAAGGATGCTGTGCCTACAGTATTTACCCTGAAAAGAAAAGTGTGAATGTATTGAGACTATTACTTCACAATAAATGGCAGATCACAACCCTTGCTGTGTACATTCTGTTTATCTGTTGAGTTGATTATCAAAATAGTCCAAGCACCCGGCTACTTCCTCTGGAACAACAAATGAAGTCTTAGTTGAATACATTAGCAATGCTCAAGTGAGCAACTCTCTAAAGAATTAGCAGTGGGAAAAACTGAAATCTTGGACTCTGGTTGGTGCAACCCAAAACAGGCAACAAAACCCAACACATTTAAACTACAATGACATCGACTTACCTTCCGATAGAATGGCAGTATCTATTTACAATTAAACCATTTATAAATAGGGGATATTGTATAATTTCCGATACTAATCTTGTTCTTGATGGCTGTAGAATAACGTGTTGTTTTGGTTCAAAAATATTTAATAAGTGCATGTTCAAGATAGAAAACAGTTTTTTTTTCCCCTAAAAGGAATTTGACTAACGTAAGTTTCCACAGAAATAAGCAGAAAACCACAGTTTTGAAATACGTATAAATTAGAGTTAAACCAGGAGAGGGAGATATAGGTGAATAATAATGAATGTGCTTTTTCAGTTTAGTTTTAGTTGTCTTTTTTTTTTTTCTCCAGTTTTCTATTTTTCTTTTTCATCGTTGTAACCCATTCAGTGCCGAAGGAACCAGCAGTGTGCTATAGAAACAATGCCCTGCGGGTCCCTTTCACTCTGAAAGGGCTTAATGACCAATATATTGTGGATTTTCTTCCTAAACCCTGTTCTTCTCTACATATGTAAATAAACAGATGCTGATAGAGCACAAAAACATGGCATGGATGAATTTATCTCTTCCAACCCTTGTACCTTTGACCACGCCCTGCTTTTCGAGATGGTCCAACGCCTCACTTTGGATCACAGACTCAACGACTCCTATTCCTGCCTGGTTAGTATATCTTTTTCTATACCACTAAGGGAGTAATGGTATATCCACAAAGCAGCTGTTTGTGCTGTTTTCAGATGAAAATCCACATTGAAGTCGATGGTGATTTTGGGCAGAAACCAGCCTAAACAGCTGCTTCGGTGGATTTAGAATAAGGTCCTAAGGCAGGGGTGGGCAACTCCAGTCCTTAAGGGCCATCAACAGGTCAGTTTGTGAGCATATCCCTGCTTCAGCACAGGTGGGTTAATCAGTGTCTCAGTCATTGATTGGCCAACTCCAGTCCTTAATGGCCACCAACAGATCAGGGTTTACGGATATCCCTGCTTCAGCACAGATGGCCACCTGTGCTGACGCAGGGATATCCTGACAACTTGACCTGTTGGTGGCCCTTGAAGGCTGGAGTTGCCCTTCCCTGCCGTAAGAGCTGTGCAAGATAGCATATCATGGTATATGATGACTCTGTATGTATAAGTTGTCGTGATCATATGGAGCACTGGACAATATAAGAAAAAGATGACAAAACAAGTAATACACCATACCATTAAGGGTAATAAAGTATGTGATCTCAACATTATTTAGTTATTAACACTGATTGAAGGGGGGCCACTTTTATTGTATAGACATCTTCAGTATGCAGTTACAAAAGAACACAGTGGAAATTTTGTGTTATATGGAAAATGTTTTTTTAACTTAAAACTTTTAGTTACATTACTTTCACAAAACTGCATGAAGGCAACTGTATGGAAATTGTGACTACATTGTATTTATGTTTTCCGTTTCTCAGGGCTGGTTCAGCCCGGGTCAGGTCTTTGTGTTGGATGAATACTGCGCACGATATGGAGTACGAGGCTGCCACCGACACCTGTGTTATCTTAGTGATTTACTAGAACGAGCAGAGAATGGAGCAATGATTGACCCCACATTACTCCACTACAGTTTTGCCTTTTGTGCCTCACATGTACATGGCAACAGGTATGGGGGAAAAACAATCAGCGAATGCACATTTTTTCCATTGGGTGTAAGGGTAAAATTAGCAACATTCATTTTATTCAAGAGAATACAGTATGTTCAATAGGGAATTCTAGTGCAGAGTATAGTAAAATATAGAAATGTTCATCTCTTGAAAACCCTGTTGGTGTGAATGGTAATTGTATTTTCAATGTAAGGAGTATACCGTAAGTGAAGGGTTTGCCAGTCGTGCTTTTTGTTTTCTCAGTACTGTATATAGAGATCATGGCACCAGATAGCATCACATTAATAAAAAGCTTTGCCTGCAGCTGCAGTATGCACCGAAATCTCGAGGAACTTGTTCCCTTATATATAATATAAGATCTTATAAGGCAGGAGAGGCCAACTCCAATCCTCAAGGGTCACCAACAGGTCAGGTTTTCAGGATATCCCTGCTTCATTCTGACTGAGCCACTGGTTGAGCCACCTGTGCTGAAGCAGGGATATCCTGAAAACCTGACCTGTTGGTGGTCCTTGAGGACTGGAGTTGGCCGCCCCTGTTCTAATGTTTTCCAGTTGTCGACAACCCTGTGTATGACATAACTGTATGTGCTTCTAAAATATGTCATGCGTACGTAAAAACGTGTTCCATATATTAACAAAAGATATTTAATCTAGATACTACATATAGTATATACGTATATATATATATATATATATATATATATATATATATATATATATATATATATATATATATACAGTGTTCGACAAATCACCCAAAAATCTACTCGCCCACCCAAAAAATCTACTCGCCCATAGCCACGCCCATAGCCACGCCCCTAGCCACGCCCCTAGCGAATATAAGTGACTATCAGCAAATACACACGAATGCAGCCGTTCCCTACCTGTCTTCTGAGTTAGGGGGGATTCCGAGTATCCTGGTAGAAGCTTTCTAATCAGATCTGGAACAAAGAAAGTTAGAAATTATTTTAAAACCTCAATACATTCTTATGTGTAGACTGCTGACTACTTGTTTGACTGGGTGACTGACTGAGTGACTGAGTGACAGGGTGAGTGACTGAATGGGTGACTGACTGAGTGACTGAATGGGTGACTGACTGAGTGACAGGGTGAGTGACTGACAGGGTGAGTGACTGACTGGGTAACTGACTGAATGGGTGAGTGACTGAATGGGTGAGTGACTGAATGAGTGAGTGACTGACTGGGTGACTGACTGACTGGGTGAGTGACTGACTGGGTGAGTGAGTGACTGACTGGGTTACTGAGTGACTGGGTGTGTGTGACTGGCTGACTGGGTGAGTGACTGGGTGTGTGTGACTGGGTAACTGGCTGAGTGATTGAATGGGTGACTGACTGAGTGACAGGGTGAGTGACTGACTGGGTGAGTGACTGGGTAACTGACTGACTGGGTGAGTGACTGACTGAATGGGTGAGTGACTGAATGGGTGAGTGACTGAATGGGTGAGTGACTGACTGAGTGACAGGGTGAGTGACTGACTGGGTTACTGACTTACTGGGTGAGTGACTGACTGAGTGACAGGGTTACTGACTGACTGGGTGAGTGGCTGACTGAGTGACAGGGTGAGTGACTGACTGGGTTACTGACTGACTGACTGGGTAACTGACTGACTGGGTGAGTGACTGACTGGGTGAGTGACTGACTGGGTGAGTGACTGACTGAGTGACTGACTGAGTGACTGACTGAGAACTGACTGAGTGACTGACTGAGTGACTGACTTGGTTACTGACTGGGTTACTGAATTGGTTACTGACTGGGTTACTGACTTGGTTACTGACTGGGTTACTGACTGGGTTACTGACCGACTGGGTTACTGACCGACTGGGTTACTGACTGACTGGGTTACTGACTGGGTTACTGACTGACTGGGTTACTGACTGACTGGGTTACTGACTGGGTTACTGACTGACTGGGTTACTGACCGACTGGGTTACTGACTGACTGGGTTACTGACCGACTGGGTTACTGACTGACTGGGTTACTGACTGACTTGGTTACTGACTGGGTTACTGACTGACTGGGTTACTGACTGACTGGGTTACTGACCGACTGGGTTACTGACCGACTGGGTTACTGACCGACTGGGTTACTGACTGACTGGGTTACTGACTGACTGGGTTACTGACTGACTGGGTTACTGACTGACTGACTGGGTGTAGAATGGGACAAATACATTAGGAATAACTGTAGACAGAATAAGAAATGTTTACAATCAACCAAAACAATGTTTTATTTAGCAGTGTATGCGGCCGGGAGCACCACCCCTTTGGCACCTCCCGTCCGGCGCCCCCCCCCCCCCAAAGACCCTCTTTATAGTTTTAATTATAACCTGCCTTTTTATTTTTTGGATGGGCTAAAATCCTAACTGAGAAAGGCTGGGCAGGTCGGCATTCCCCCCCCTCCCCCCCCCCCCCCCCACCATACCTCACTCGGGCGTAGTGGAAGCTTTGTGGAGGTGGCAGGGTGGGTGGGAGGCACATCCCCAGCGGGCTCCCCATGGGACAGTCAGCCCCGCCATGGCCGCCACTGCCCTGCTCCCCTCGCCGGAAGCTAGTGGTCGGGGGTGCAGACCGGCATATCCCCCCCCCCCCCCCCCACACCTCATGCGGCGGCTGCGCCGTCATGAAGATAGCTGGGCTTAGTGTAATCTTTGGGGAGGCGGCAGGGTGGGGGGGAGGCACAGTGTCCCATGCACACACACACACCCATGCTTACACACACCCATGCATACACAAACACCCATACACACACACCCACACAACCATGCACACACACACACACACACACACCCTTGCACACACACACACACACACACACACACACACACACACACACACACACACACACACACACACACACACACACACACACACACACACACACACACACACACACACACACACACACACACACACACCCATGCCCACACCCATGCACACAGACACACACACACACCCATGCACATACACACATACACATACACACACACACCCATGCCCACACCCACACACCCATGCCCACACACACATACACCCATGCATACAGAAACACACACCCATGCACACACATGCACACACACACACACACACACACAAACACATGCCCACACCCATACACACCCATGCATACACACACACCCATGCATACACAAACACCCATACACACACACCCATGCCCACACCCATGCCCACACCCATGCACACACACACACACACACCCATGCACACACACACCCATGCACACACACACCCATGCACACACACACACCCATGCACACACCCACACCCACACACCCATGCACACACACACATACACCCATGCATACACAAACACACACACACACACACACAAACACATGCCCACACCCATACACACACATACACAAACATACACACACACACACACACACCAATGCATACACTCACGGGATGCCGTGACAGGCCGAGAAGGGGGGACACCCCCACTGCAATCTGCTGGCCCGCGGACCACGTGACAGGCCGAGAAGGGGGGACACCCCCACGACCATCTGCTGCCCCGTGCGGGACGCCGGGACATGCCAAGAAGGGGGGACACCCCCACGACAATCTGCTGCCCCGCGCGGGACGCCGGGACATGCCGAGAAGGGGGAGACACCCCCACGACAATCTGCTGGGCAAGTTAAGCGGGGACAGGGAGAGAAGGGGGAACAGGGAGAGAAGGGGGAACAGGGAGAACCGGGAGAGAAGGGGGAACAGGGAGAACCGGGAGAGAAGGGGGAACAGGGAGAGAAGGGGGGAACAGGGAGAGAAGGGGGAACAGGGAGAACAGGGAGAGAAGGGGGGAACAGGGAGAGAAGGGGGGAACAGGGAGAGAAGGGGGGAACAGGGAGAGAAGGGGGGAACAGGGAGAGAAGGGGGAACACGGAGAGTAAGGGGGCTTGCAGGGAAGCAGCAGAGGGGCCGCAAGACGGAGTATTGGAGAGTACTTACTTACTCTCCAAGAGATCTCCGGCCGGAAAGAATGGCTGCTCGTTGGGGGCGGGCTCATATAGAGCCTGGCCGCGCGCCCCCAAAGCCTGGGAGCGCGCGCCAATCAGGAGTCAGGTAGGGGAGTTTTTTTTTTTTTTTTAGTGCGAGCGCGGGAAATTTCAGCGCGAACGGGGGAATTTAAAAAAAAAAACACACGTGCTGCTTGGGCCAATATTTACACGCCCGGGGGTTAAATCCACCCGCCCCGGGCGAGTAAATGTATAGGATTGTCGAACACTGTATGTATATATATATATATATATATATATATATATATATTTATATATATATAAAATCACCTTTTGAGGTCTACGATGTATCAATGTTCGATTTAATGTAGACATACTATAATCAGTTAGATACTAACATCAAAAGAGAGGACAAGAGAATAGACCTATATTCTAGGCGGTACTCAAATTAGAAAGCACGTAGTTTGCCTCAGAGAGCCAATAAAAGCATCCAATGCAGTAACATATAATATTCTCTGCTTGTGTATTGAAAGGCCCCTTCAGCACTACAGAGGGACAGTATAATGGCTAAATTAATAGGAAAACGATGCCTACGACATTATAGTATACAACCTGCCCTTTATTTGGTTGTTAAACAATAACACACAGTTGACATAATATAACAAGAATTCAGACTTATGTAGTACTTTAAGCGAACAAATCACTGTCTTTAATTAACAGGCACAATGAGTTCCAAGGAGCTTACAATGTTTGGTGCCTGGGGCATTAGTAAATAAATAGACTTCATCATGGACACATGAAGCTGACAATAGGATTCAGACTGTATTCTACTAATCCAAAACCTGTAGTTGTAACACTAGGCTGCTCCCTTTCCCAAATATATTAACCCCATTACTTGCTTCCACAACACATATAAATGCCATCCAGGTGGCATTTAAAAGCAGAAGCATTAGGTCTTAAGATTTTAGAAAGTCTTACTTACAGGATTGCTTTATAGACTAGTGCTAAACAACCTCATTTAATGAAAGCCTTTAAAAAGGCCACGTTACTGTAACTGTATGGAAAGTCTTGCAGTCTCAGTATTTTATAGGCAACAAAACATTCAATTAAACATTTAATTGCTGTGATTGAGTAATACTTAAATTACCATAAAGATTTTTTGGGGAACTCATTAGTAGTCTACAGAGTGGAAGTGCCCGAGGTCCTGATTAAACTTGTGAAGAATGTAAGTGTCACTATCTCTGTATTTTAGATTTTTTTATTTATATGTCCTACAGTATACTGTACATATAAATGTCTTACATTTTAAGGTTAAGTGCTGTGAAAAGCTCTCTGCACACTATTACATCTCCGAAGAAGTTTCTTGTTGGTCCATTAAAGCGTATTACAAATTACAACATTCTTCAGATACAGCTACAATGTGATAGAAAACTTGCACAACGTCAGTATGAAAATCAACACAATACATCAGATTAACATACTAAAGTCTTTTTTTTCAATATACTGGAGATTATTCAGCTGTTAGTTCTACTTTTGCTTTCTTGTTACCATTTATTACTATCATTCTAACTACTTTGTTTCAAGAGGTTTCGCACAAAATTGTAATACTTATACATGTCATAAGTTTTGATTAAACAAAAGGCACCTTAATCATTCCCATGTCACTTTTTATACTTGAGTAAATGTCCAATGGGTTTCACCAATATGGTAGATAAATATTGCAAATATATGTTTGACAGCACTAAGCTACCTTGTGAGCACAAGGTGTTCACAAATGTAGGGACAGGCTCACTCAAGAACACCATTTAGTTTTCTGATTTATTCTTTGCGTTATTATTTTGCTTATTTTACCATATGCTTTCTTTATTTCAATTTGCTTTCTTTTACTTCCTCATGTCATGCTTTCTTCTGTCTCTTATTTTTATCTGCCTTCTTTTGTGCTGCTGATTTTACACTCTATATACTGTCCACACCACCCATGCACCAAAGTCCACAAATGCCAGAATTACTTGGCGGGTCACAGCAAAACGCAGAAGGGGAGGGAGGCAAAGTGCCTAGTCCCTCAGCAATTGAACCAGAGACTAAAAGAGATTCCAAAAGGGATTCTAAAAAACGAAAAGATTCAAAATCCCAGCCGAATCCAGAACCTAAAAGGTAAGGATTATTTGTGCGAAGATTTGTGTTTCACTTCATGACAATATTTATATACACCGGCCTCCCACCGTTTCCCACAAATACATTCACCCAGTGCCAACCATCGTATCATTCCGGAAAGTTCATTTGACATGACAAAATTCAGTAGGCACAATGTAGAGCATGTAGAGAAAGGGTTAAAGCTAAAAGTACCTTTATTTTTGAAGGAATTATGACCGGTTTAATTGAGATTACGGTTCTGTATTTTGTTTAGTTTATAGAAGTTAAAATTAATGAAGTGCTAATGGCAGTAACTGGGATGTGCGGCCAAGCCAGAGAGTGGCTTCAAACTTTCCAAACTGATAGCAAAACCTCCAAAAACGTTCAGCGAAACTCAAAGAATTCAACATTTTCTATTTCATTTTTTTAAAAGGCAAAATAGAAGCCCTGCACCTTGTTACAATTTTTGTATGCAAGTTAATTGAACATGCAACACCCATTGACTTTTCGCGTTGCGCGAACTTGTTGCAATCTTCTGAATCAAACCTAACCAGAAAGGGTGACATTCGCAAAGCTTGCACGTCTCTAGACAATATACATTGTCTATCATGCATTTCATTTGCTTATAACTATTACTGAGGATTACTGTAGCAATGTAACGATAATAAAAGTTCGATTTTTTTTTTGCAATTAAAAAATATCACTATACATGTATGCAATAAAAACAGTTACAGACATACCCCGCATTAACGTACGCAATGGGACCGGAGCATGTATGTAAAGCAAAAATGTACTTAAAGTGAAGCACTACCTTTTTTCCACTTATCAATGCATGTACTGTACTGGAATCGTCATATACGTGCATAACTGATGTAAATAAGACATGTGTTAGAAGCTCTATAGTTTCCCCGCTTGCGCACAGCTTCGGTACAGGTAGGGAGCCGGTATTGCTGTTCAGGACGTGCTGACAGGCGCATGCGCGAGCTGCCTTTTGCCTATTGGGCGATATGTCCTTACTCGCGAGTGTACTTAAAGTGAGTGGCCTTAAACCGGGGTATGCCTGTATACGGTTAGTGTTTCTGCTCACTCGAATCACATAAAATATTGTAGACACAGGTCTGAACTCTGGTTTTAAAATGGTATGCCTTTTAGGCAGTAGCAACTCGGCTAAGTTAATCCATTTCATTCATTTTCATATGCATTGATTTATATTTGATTTATTTTCACACTAGATGTTGATTCAATTTTACATGTCCAAAAATGAACTAGTAGTTTAGCTTTCTCTGGAATGAGGTTGGCTGTCAGTCAGAATCTGCCACTCCAGTAATGAAGGTCAAATATAGGGAGAAATCCATGTGGCTATCAATCTCCTTCATGTGAAATAGACAGTGATGGTAGAGAGGAGGTGGGTTGTCTGTTTGTATCGTGTATGTGTAAGGTCAGGCAGTTAGACAACAGTAGCTTGCAGTCAGTGAGAAAGTGCAGGGAGAATGTGATTCAGATATTGCTGGACAGCCTGAAGGTCAGGACTGACAACATGACAGGTCATCATACAGAGCTAACTAACTAGCTGCTGTCCAGGGTCCTGCGTCACAAACACGGCTATGGTATCTGATCAGCAATTGGGCAGGAGAAAACAATAGTGCTGAATATTTCACCTCTGGCCTGACCTTGACCTTTTTGACATGTCAACTGTAGCAAGGTGAGCAAAGTATGCTGGTACTTCTAATGATACCTGTAGTACAATGAAATGTAGTATTTATCAGTGCACGTATCATGTAAAAAAATAACAAAGCTTTTACTAAAATGCCCTATAATCATAACAGCTGTGATCTTGCATCAAAAGATAGATTAATACATTGTATGTGATCACATTGGTTACATATGTGCACTGCAGATGTTTCAAATCTTTAGGGACCACTCGGCTAACGGTTTAAGATTAGAGACCTCCTGATCAAGAGAGAGAGAGCACAATACACACACCTACACCACACCTATGGACATATATCTTGTATATCTAAGAACCACACCATGCTATATTAACTTAACATTTTTACGTGCCCTATGGTTGGATTTTAATAAACATCCTTAGATTCAAATTGTTTACTATCGTGTAAGACCATGCTGTGTAGCCAGTAATATTCAACAGTGACAAACCCATCTTTGCCAGCCACTCATGCGTGCCATTCCATTTAATTGTTTTAAAGCTATTAGGTTACCAACAAAGAAAAGACAGCAGTATGCAATTATATTCTATTGTCCTATTGTACTGTTAAAAATCATGTTGATATATTTGCTTTAGCAGGGGGAACATCACTAATGGAATTAGGGTATAAATAGATAAGGGCAGTGTTGTGGGGGTGTGGTTCATAAAATGAGGCACTGACCCAACGATTGTAGCATCCTAATTTTAATTAAATATTTTTTTTATAATGAATAATGTCAGATGTTTTTTTTTGTTTTTTTATGACATTTCTAAAAATATACTTCCAACGTTGAATTTATTTTCAAACAAACAGTTCAATTTGAAAATAGCCAAGTAAAAATAGAACATGAACGTTAGGTAACAGGCTGTACTGTGTTCTCTTGTCACATGCCAACTCGAACAGCAAAAATTGGATGTGAGATTTTATGAATTTAAATGAGCTTTCACTCAAGAACCAAGCAAGTTTTGATAAGGAAACGTAAAGTGTCATACTTGATAAATGCTTAGGAATGTGTATTTCATACAATTCTTTGAAAAATAAAATAACTTATGTAAATTAAGAGCTTATCAAAAAACAAAACTGGAAAAAAAATCATTTCAGATGTACAATGTCAAATATAACTGAATTATTTGATTTAAAGGGGTGTTTTTCATTAGAAATGTGTACAAAAGCAAAAATATTGAAGCCCATATTTACTAAATGGTGCTATTCCATAAGACACCTTCCAGCACTTGAATAGGCTGTATGGTGTCTTATTAAAAAGCACCGTTTAGCAAATATGGGCCTACACTGGCGACACACTTTATCGCAGTGCGGCCAGATCCGCAAGCCGGGAGATTTCCCGGCTTGCTAGTGGCCGCCCCTCGGCGTATGACGCGCGGTCACGCGTCTTCGGGAGCCTGCGCCCCCTGCACGCGCGTCCAGGGCTCCCCGAGGGAGCCCTGGTGTCCCGCGATCGCGGGACAGCGGCAGGGGGTTCCGGGGGACCCGGCGGACCCGGCAGCGGTAGGGAGAGCGCCCCGATCGGAGGGCGCTCTTCCGCTGCTTCGGCGCGCGCCCGTCACACTCGGGCGCGCGCCAGGCTACTGCTGCGGCACAGAACGGGCAAATGCTCGAATAAACTGTGCCGCAGCAGTATATATTTCTACCTTTATCAGCTTTAGCCATGTGACACTATCCTTCACAAGTAGTCATTTTACAAAGAACCCAATTGTTCACCTTTGCTTAAATCTGTTATTACTCGTCTGAAGCTTAATGCAATACTTTGATCATCAACAACTTGTCAGCACTCAAGACAATCATTCTGGAAACAAACTACACAACTTTAAAGCCCTGAATTCTATATAAATGTGGGAGTTCTAATTATATATAACAGATGAGGTTGCTGCATTTAATGTAAATTAAGAAATGTTGCTGCTCCTGGGAAGATGAGCAGCAAAACATGGTCATCTAACTAGTACATCTTTAGATGTGCAGCTGGGTGATAGTATTTGAAATTTGACAAAAGCATTGGAAGTATTATTATTTGTGACATGGCTCAAGATGCTAGATTGTGAGGAGAGTAAAGATGACAGAACTGGTGCTAACCACTGTGACAACAACTTGAAAAGTAAGCAACATGACATCTTCCGTATCATGCTGCTGAAAATGTCAACTTTGTGAAGGACAGTGAGAAAATGGTTTGCCAAAAATTTGATAGGTAGACTCAAGAGATGCTCATATGTCAGATGTAATATAGTCCACAGCTGTTTGAGAAAGGATGTCCTTGCACTTCTGATGAGTCGTAGTTGGCAGACCCTCCGAGACATCCATGCTGCTCTAAAAGTGGCTACAGCTGACCTGTGGATTTTTGGATGTTTTTGGTGGCATCGTCTACAATGCAAATTCAATACGTGTGTTTCACATGATACAAAAGTGTTACAAATACTGTACTTCACTAGTTAATGTACTCATCTCAAAAACTGTTATAGAAATGTCCTTATTCGTTGTGCCAGTTTTGAGAAATCAACATTGGCAAGGATTCTGCTTCCTATTTTTGGTATAAAAGGATATCATATTTAATTGTAGACAATACTCACATTTTACTTTGACAAATGTAGAGGCAATGTATCCATTACCTAGACATGTGCTTCAGATTTGCCCTTGTCATGACTATTTATGCTTAAAAAAAATAAAAAAAATAGCAAACTCTATTTAAAGACACAAGATGTTTGGCGTGAAGAGGTTTCCTTCTCGGAGGTCAATCAAACATTACTGTACAGCTTGTATTTTTGGGAATTTAGGGTCTTTTGATTTGTTTAATAAAGGGAAGTAAAGCTAACCAATTAACCCCTGACAGGAGGTTCATTAAAGCTGTGTAATCCTTTGCCAAGGCTTTTGTATGGCTAAACTAGTCTAGTGCTGAGGATTTACACAGCTTATGCTGCTCACTGGAGGAGGCCTTTAAGTAAGAACATTTGTTCAATTTTCAGACGACTTATATTACCAGAAGGAGACTGTGCTGTTATAGGACTCCATAGGTAATGATCAATAATAGAAAGTAATGATGATGAATGTCTGGGTTGCTGATTTCTTTAGTGAATGGATTAAACTAGTCTTCCACTCCATTCTTATGGATTATACTATGGTGTAAATATTCAAGGGCTATCCATATTGTGTAGCTGGTGAGGGATAAAGGCAAGAGGAAATGCAAACTTGTTCTCTGTGTCACCTTACACTTCTTTTGTTCTGCTGCACACAGTTTCTTTGACTAATGCAAGACCGGGTTTCAGGGATTATCAAGTAAAACATTGTGCTGTATAAAGTATTGAGAGTGGGCATTTTATGCATCTCTACGGTGATTGCATTTATTTCAAATTCCTCAATCGTTATGCTTTGAATAAGTTAAATGGCCAGCAAATATCTTTACCAAAAAATTCCCTAAATATACGAATAAATATACCCATAGTGACACAATGGAATTGCTTTAAAAACTGCATCCCGCGCATTTCAGTTTCTACAATGGTGGAAATCGAATGTAATATTATAAGCCATGTTGTAGCACGGCAGATGTGAATTGAGCATGCGTGTAAACAACCGTACACACGGAAATATATTTGAATATGCAATATATTCTGTTTTTTAGGTATAGAAAATGGTTAAATGTTAAACCATTCCATTATATTGCAACAGCCTATCTTGCAAGAAATATACTGAAGCCACATGCAACACAATGCTTCTTTTTTTTATTGATTGTCATCCTTTATCTTTCTTCTGTGACTCACACAGACAAGTTAAGTTTAGTACACAGTCTCATCCGCTCCCAATGTGTGCAATGTTTGTTATTGGTGTCAGGAGCGGAAGTTTCCTGAGTCACTCATGCCATTTTATTCCGCCAGGCCTGATGGGATAGGGACTGTAACAGTGGAAGAAAAAGAGCGTTTTGAAGAGATCAAAGAAAGACTTCGTTTGCTTCTGGAGAATCAGATCACACATTTTAGGTAAGGCTTTTGAAATTCTAATGTTAAAATATATTCATGTAAATAACTACATTTGTTTTTTTTTTATTGCATGTGTGCAGTTTAAAGGAAACATACATCTATATTTTCCTAGGTATTGTTTTCCATTTGGACGACCAGAAGGAGCTTTGAAAGCGACTCTGTCGTTGCTTGAAAGGGTAAGTGTTGTGGCTAGCTATTTGAAGATCACATATGTAATGTGTTTTACTGTATGCTTGGCATTTTCAACAGCTAAAAATACTAGAAAGAAATCTAAACTGATTAAATTACCTATCTTGGCACTTAAGAAAAACCTTTTTGGGTGGAATTATATTTTATTGCATTTTATAAAATAAAGACAAAGGGATTTGTTTACTAAAATATCTGGAAACGGAAGAAATTCGGGTAAATATGGGGGTATTATTTGCACTGATGTTGTCCCAGTTTTGCAGTGAGAAGACTTTAGTAAATAACTGTAATAGAACTTTAAATACAACAAAAAACTGCTTAAAATTGTATTTTGTATTTGAGGAGTAGACTTTTTTAAGCTTAACTTTGTGCTAATACTGTTTCTTTTTCCTATATGAAGGTTTTAATGAAAGACATAGTTACTCCTGTCCCCCAAGAAGATGTGAAAAATGTTATCCGTAAATGCCTAGAACAAGCAGCTTTAGTCAACTATAGCAGACTATCAGAATATGCCAAAATTGAAGGTAAGACACATTTCAATAACTAACTAGAGGGCACATCAACAGTTGTTACTGTTATTTATCAAGGTGTTTCTCTTGAATTACCGACTAGATGTTAAAAGATAAAATGTATGAACTACTTTGCACAAAGGTATCAATGATTTGTATATTATAGTATTAGATTTAATATTTGTTTGCTTTTATCACTGATTCAGCTCGGATAACTGCTTGACTAAAGTACACTCGAAGAGGAAACCTGTGTGGTTTTGAAAGCTCTGTACATTTATAATTTCATCTATTAAATTAGTCGGCTAAAAGGTATCACAACTGGAAATGTGCGCAATTTAGAGTGCAAGTTGGCGAAACAAGCCAATTTGGTTTTTCGCAAAACAAATCCAAGAAGCAAACTTGTAGACACAAGTGGGATCACACGATCGTAGGTCACGCAACCTTTATGTACTATAAAATGTTGCAGTAATTTGACAAACGCGAAAACACAAAATTTAGGGGGAAATGTGCAAACATTTGCGAAGCAACTTTAAGAAATCCAGACATCCCTAATAACCTACAACCAAGCCGCATGTTTGTTTAAACATAACTTTAAAGGTATGCAATCATCTAGCTATTAGGGATGATTGCTTAACATAGTTTGTCTAATACAGTCTCTTGAATGGACTACATTATGTACAGTTTTCTGGTCACTTGTTTTCAAACGTGTTTGCAGACAAAGTAGCTCCATTTGATCACTGCATTAGACTGTCATGTTAAGTTTTTAATTGTTATATATTTTGCACAATATTCTTCTGTTACTTCTGTCTTGCCTGGGAACCGTCAAATCAAAACAGTGGTGACAGAGAACTGTGTAAATGTGAAATTTGATTACTAACGGCATCTCTTTTTCTTTTCGCATCTCTTGGTTTCAAGATCAGTGTTATTACTAGCTGTAAATTGCGAAGGAAGGTGTTTATAGTATCACTTGTTTTGTTGGAAAAACAGGCTGTTTCCAGTTCATTGTCAAAGGTTCTTTGTAGGTCAAGTGCGTCTTATCTTTGTCTGTCTGACAATGCAGATTTGGTACCAGTAAATAAGTTATTCTGATGCACCCAGTGAGAAACACTTAAGAATTGGGCACTAAAAGGATTTTTTTTTATCAGCTCTTGACTTGATTGAATGATTGATGCAAACAGAAGAATGTAGGGTCTATGTGTGCTGTGATTGTGGGTGACGAATCAAAGGTTCTCCATCTTTGGATAATTGAACTTGTGGGATGTATTAAAATAAATCAGTGAATGAACATGGGCGGTGTTAAATTGAGCCCAATAACAGCTTTTCTCCATTTGAGGTTTCTTCAAAAATGCTGGCTTCTCTAAGCTGTTCTGTATAGTGAGTGCTAACCCATTGGTAAGATCTGCTCTCTTCTTTCAGATAAATCAATGCAAAACAATCTTTAAAATCTGTAAGTAAAAATGCATTCATTTCCAAAGTAGAAGACTATAGTGTGTACTTTCCTTTTGTGCCACAATTCTTCTCAGTTGTGTGAATTACCTGGCCTTTTTTTTTTTTGCACTGTGACTTTTAGGTCTGGGAATACTTTGAAGCAACAAACGGTTTTTTTTCCCAGCTCTCTTTTCAGAGAAGTACCTCATCCCTCACTACCTGCTCTCTTCTGCTTTTCTCCCTCCTTATTCGTTATTGGCACAGCCATTTTTATATTGCCTTCCTAAAAGTGGTTGTGATGCCAATTCCAGAGCATGCTGGGATTGTTAAGAATAACAACCCAACATCCACCAGCTGCATGAACCAGGTTTTCTCTTATAGGCATAGTTTACTGTGAGTTTTTAGTAACTAAACCTATTACTACCGCACAGCACAATGCATTTGCTTTTCAATTATCACAAACAATTGAAAAATTTTTCTCTCAAATTATCTCATAAATGCTCATTAAGTTTTCGGTTTAAATTCTGCTAGTAGTAATATAACTTGAGACTATGCTTATGGGGAAATACCTTTAAATACTTTGGATACTTAAAGCTTGAATGCTTAGTATCTTAAGCCAAATTCAGTTGGTTTTTTGTTTCCCTTTATTCATGTTTGGATCATTAGAGTCTTGAAAAAAAACTAACAAGACTTCCAACATCACGGTCACAATCTATTGTGACACATGGGCATGCTGAATGGTTAATCCAGCAAATCAAATCTCAAATTTGAAAACTCCTTTTTCTCTTATCCTGTGTATCCCAAATACTCTACAACCTTTTCTCCTTTTAACCTAATGTAACATTTTCCTCTAACCTATGACCTCTTTACCTCTCTGACCTAAGCCTCTTGCATGCCCAAATCCTCTTTTATAGGGAAAAAGAGAGAAATGTATGAACATCCTGTCTTCTGCTTGGCCTCCCAAGTGATGGATTTAACCATTCGTGAGTACCTACCACCTCCTCTCCATGCTGTCTCCACTCTGTTTCCATTATTTCAAGAAACTCCAGATCCAAACCAACTCACTTTCCTTGCTTCAAGTCTTTTAGCATTGGCTTGTCTGTTGCTTCTGTCTGTGAAACCCAGTGTGAGAAGTCCAGTCACTTTTTATCAGCCTAAAACAGGTTAAACAACGAAACCATTTGTTTGTGATAAACCAGCAACTGTCTGTAAGTTTTTCAGTTATTATTTATGTCTGTGACCTGAATGCATTTTTACTTTGCTTCTGTGTAACCCCAATTTGTTAAGTGCTTGTCACTGGTACACAAAAATTAAAGGCAGTATCTACAGCGGGGCTAATATGCTAGAGATGAGATAAAGGATCCGGGTGCATCCATCTCTTTATTTTTTTGAAGACAAGATCCCGAAGGAATAAGTTTCATAAAGGAAAACCTAAACAAAGGCAAATGTGTGTTTCTCCTCCTGTAAATGGTCTTAACATGTTCTCTTGCAAACATGGGTTCATTTCTACTTATTGTGCTATATTTTTACATTGCTTTTTTATAGCAGGCTGTGAATAGAAATGAAGACTTACCATTTTTTTTGGAGAACTATTACATGGTTTATAGCTTTGTATCAATGATACTGGTTTTCTATTTGTCTGGTCTTCTATCCCTCCCACAATGATGGAGTTTGATGTCAATAATTTGGGGTGGTGGTAAAGTAATTGGGCAAATGCCTTCAAATGTCATATGCCACACAGAAATGGGGTAACATGATGGTCCACTTGCTCATTAATCGTGCATATCTGTTCTTGTTTCTCTCTTTTCTCTCCTTGTTGCTCTCTTTCTCTTTCATATAGAGAATCAAAAGGATGCAGGTGAACAACTGTATATGCATTATAAAGTAGTAGGAGTGTAATATTTTCTTTTTGTTTTCTTTGGTTTTCATAGCTCCTTAAGTTGTGTGCTCCTGTAAGCTGTAATGGAGTTACAATAATACTTTAAGGAGTTAATTTGTGCTGTCTCAACAAAACAAACGCCGGTGCAATTCCGGCATTACACAGAAGAAACAGATCTGATTTTGACCCAAAATCTCAGAGCCATTTTAATCACAACAAATTATTCTGCATAACACAATAAAACGTGTATCAGGCATACAGTAAAAAAATAATAATATATAAACTAATCTCCATTCTCCCTTTTTCATATTTTCTGTTGATGCCCTTTTAAAATGTGTGTGTTTTCTGTAGATGTGTACTTACAGTACCGTCACAAGGAAATCTTGTGTTTTCTGTCCTCTATGTTTGTAACATAATGAGATGTATCGTTACATGGGGATCAAAATGATTAAACATTTTCTTACAACCTGCTCTTAACAGCACAAATCACCCCTAGCTGTGAAAACACACACCAAGAAATCTTCACTGTTGGGAATTAGTATGCCTCTTTTCCAAAGCAGTTTTTAACCCCACTGAAAAGGCCATTTCTAAAGAATCTAGGAGCTAATGCATTATCCTTTTGTTGACATGTTTGCATTTTTATTTGGTTAGTTTGTTTTCTTTGCACAAGGATTATTTTTAAACGTATAATATAATTTGATTTTTGCCTATATCTTTTGGCCGAGGCAGATGTAGTTTATTTGATATGTGATAGTCCAGTATGATGTCATATATATTCCTTATTTTTTATAAGGCTATAGTAGTATATATAGGTCACATTATTATACTCCAAGCCAGATAATTACCAGTTATTTAATAATGGTGAGAAGAAGTTCTATAATAATCATAATAATAATAATAATAGCAACTAGTCTTCAATTCTTTTATTTCAGATCATACTATTCACAACATCCCAAATTAATATTTTAATAGTTAATAGTATTTTATGTTGAAAGTAAAAAGTGTACAGATATATATCAAATTATAATAAGACTTTAATGTGATATAAGATATATATTTACATTCAGTACATGCTCATATATAAACGCTCCACACGCAGACACGTATTTTGTGTGAATAAAAATATAAGCGTAAGGAAATGATATAAGTTCCTCCCATGTAATTCTGTGCTATAGGCATCTCAGGATGGTCTCGCTAATTAGTTTTTTTGTTTGGACTTGACAAAATTCTATTTCAGAGTAATGAGTTACAGCTGAGAGAGGGGGAGGTGACAGCTGGGACTGCAAGTGTGCATAGGAACTTATTTGTAAGATGCGCTGTAGGAGTGAGACTAAAACCGTTTTGGAGATCTTCCTCACTTTTGATGTCCTTGTTTGTCACACCTCTTTCCTTCCCCCGAAAATGTTATTTGGATATCCTGTATGGTAGTGATCAGCACAGCAGGTCCATAGGGGTTCTGCCATGCATTATAGGCCCTTATTCTGTAAGGAGTGATAAGCACAGGTGACGTGCTATAGCATGAAAAGCCCCGTTGGCAGCACGTCATCTATGCTTATCACACCTTACAGAATAAGGGCAGTGGAGTCGTTGGCAGCTAGCAGGGTAATATAGCGCTGAGCACACAGAATGTCCACGGGTCCGCGTTGAACGCACTTTAACGGGTTCGAAAAGAGTCGCCACAGTTAGAATCAGATTCTCAAATATTAAATATCAATGCGTAATAATACTGGCGTATCACCTGTAATTAGGACGTTGCTGTATACAGAAGATATATAAAATAAAAGAATAAAACACTAATGTTTAATAATATTGAATATTATGGAATCTAACGGTAACAAGCGCTGTTGGCTCTAGAATGTTAGGTATATTTTCACCGGATTTGAATGAAGCTGAGGCTCATTTCATACTGTAAGAGGCTACAGAATGTGGTGTTACTTAATACACAGAGCAACCAAGCTATTCCTTGATACAATAATACCATGTGTAAATGATGCTTTGTGAGTGGATTGGGGTATTACATTTCGGGCAAGGACATTGGGTCACGGCTGTTTTGCCACAACCACATCTCCGCCGATGTTTAGCCGCTACCCATCTCGCCGCCGCCCGCTTCGGCACCGAGGTAAGTCCCTAACCTTACATCACACCGTAGAAAACCTTAATGTTAACCCCTAATACTAATGCTATCTCCTACCCTAGGGTCTCAAACTCAGTCCTCGAAGCATCAACAGGCCAGCTTTTATGGATATCCCTGCTTCAGCACAGGTGGCTCAATCGGTGGCTCTGTCTTTGACTGAGCCACTGGTTGAGCCACTTTTGCTGTTGCAGGGTTATCCATAAAAGCTGGCCTGTTGGTGGTTCTTGAGGACTGAGTTTGAGACCCCTCCCCTACCCTAAAAACCTTAACCGCTTATCCTAAAACTCCTTACCCTAAAACCCTTACTCTAACTGCAAAATGAACCCTTAAATGAACTTACCTTATTGGCGAAGCGGCCGGCGGCTGAGTGTCCAGCGGCAAAGCGGCAGAGATTTGGTCGTGGCGAGGCGGCCATGACCAAATGTTCAATTCCGATGATATTTTGCCCTGTTATATGACTCATTATTAACAGCTCTATAACAGTATTTACTAAACTTTAATAGTGCTGATCACAGCGAGATTCCCGAAAAACTGACATTCAAGTCGGTGGATAGTTTCCCCTAATGCTTATCCCTTATTTTGTTCAATTAACAAAGTCTTATTAATAAATAATAACAATAATAATACCTATTTCCTATAGCTCTTTTCTCCCAATGGGACTCATAGCGCGTCACAATTACAGTATAGTACACAGCACATAGGTTTGTTACAAACACAGTCCCTGCCCAGGTGAGCTTACAATCTATGCTTTCAGTGCCCGAGGCATAGGGAGATAAAGTGACTTGCCCAAGGTCACTAGGAGACGACATGTAGCGGGTTGTCTTTTTTTCCCTTGGATAAATGTGCTGCTTTTTACACCACTCTTAGGGGCTTAATCTGTAAGGTATTCTGATAACACAGATGACGTGCTGTTGCATGAAAAGTTCCATTGACTTTAATGAGACTTTTCATGCGATAGCACATAGTCTGCGCAATCATACTTTACAGCAGGGATGCGCAAACGTTTGGTGCTGCGCCCCGCTGCCTACGCTCCTCCACTGCTCACCTTATTTTTGACAAGTGACCCCGTGGCATCATTTGACGCTGCGTTGCCACGGCGACGCCCGACGCCAAGGTAATACATTTCATTCATTTAAAGGCCTGTTGTCAACTTGAATTAGTTGCACAAATTAAAGGGAGACATAGTTGATGGTTGAATAACAAGAGCTAAAAACAATGGAATAAAAAATAAGATTTTCAAGATCAAGATATTTATTAAGATAAATAAGCCAGGAGTCAAAGCGCGATTGCCGCTATCGCGCCTGAGTCGGCGATATCTGCCATTGACTTTGATGACTTCCGGACATATTGTTAACTCTTGTGGACTTTTTATTAGATGTTGGAGGGTGTTTATTTTGGGGGGAATTTGGAGAAATGTTCATTTTTATGAATGAATAAAATCTAGCATGATAGGTGTATACTTTTTCTTTTGTTTCTGATACTGCAGTTCTTCTCCCATCCTCTAAATTAAATTAAGATTTTTTTTGTCAACTAAACTTGTACACACAATCGTGGAAATTACTTAATTATTTAGAAATCTTTCCAAAAGATTTAAAGAAAGATTTAAATAAATGTGAATAGAAGTTTAATCCTAATTATGAATGTATAGGTAGGCCTTAAATTAAAGTTACACTATACATACAGTATACATTATATTGAACCTATTTTTATCAAATGAACTAAGCGTAGAGATACTAATGACAGCACATTTATTATACAAATCTAAAATAAAATTTGATAGCATCCTTAAAGAAATATCATCTATGTATTTTACCAAAGCTATATTTTACTGGAAGTTTCCCTACATTGATACATTAATAACTTCTTTACATAATGAAGGATAAACAGACTTCTAAGTTCTTCTAACCGGTTTATGTAGAATTAGGAACGCAGTTTGACTCTGCAGGCAGGTTTTTCTTTGTTCCATTCCAATAGATCAATATATTAGATTAAATTTGATGGACCTTGAGTGATGTTGCAGACACATTCGTGGTATGGAAGGTAATTTTCTTACAAGTATCAAGCAAGACATATGCAATGTTATAAAACAGGAGGGTGAAGTGTTGGGCAGTGTAGTATTTGGAGAGCTATTACCAACAGGAAGAAGAAGAAGAAGGAGGTGGGGTGGTCGGCACTGTGTAAATCATTGGTGAGATTTCCCCTAGAGTTTTGTATCCAGTTCTGGAAGCCAGGCCTCCGAAAGGACAGAGATCCTGTAAAGATACTTTTATTTCCCATGAGCAAAAGAACACAGGAATTCCTTAAAGATGACATCGCCTGAAATGGTTGCATTGAGTGCTCCATGATGTACCCTGAACGTCATGAAGGCCGTGATGTTTGCTAAATGTATGCAGTATAAAAGTATAGATGAGTAAAACATTAATTTAATGGGCACCCTTGATGTGCATGGTTTTATTAAAGCAACACTCCTACCTGATAGTTTTTTTCTTCATTTTTTTTGAGCATTGGAATTGTAGGGTCCTCTAGGGCTGAACCCCATAGTTTTGAGCTTCTGGACCCTCCCCCCCCCCCCCCCCCAGTTCCAGAGATATTACCAATTTGGTTACTGGTGTTTTTGATTCCTTCAGGGAAATAAAAATGAACGCCACACCTGGCGGTCCCTCACGGCCTACAGCATAATTGTTTGTGGCTACAATAGAACAGCCCGTTAATGCCCTGAGGAATCACTGGTAACTAAATTGGTAGGTACCCCTGAAACCGAGGATACTGCAGCTAA
This sequence comes from Ascaphus truei, assembly GCF_040206685.1. NCBI lineage: Eukaryota > Metazoa > Chordata > Amphibia > Anura > Ascaphidae > Ascaphus > Ascaphus truei. The sequence goes on from NC_134499.1 coordinate 34,487,097, forward strand.
AAATAACGTAGGTCAGCCTTGGAGGACACTCCAGTT